>NC_090395.1:74535231-74835231 GCF_036365525.1 Heterodontus francisci | reverse complement strand
GGGGGTAGGGACCATGATCACGGTCTGTGGCCAGCTGTTCTGCGGCCTCTGCCTCTTGTTTCCGAAGTTGATTAACGCCTATTCCGTGACCAGGCTGCGGGTTTATCACGCCACGTGTGGTCTGGTAACTTACCTGATGGCGACAGCTACAGTGATGCTGGGCCTCTGCTCGGATTGGTTCAAAGCCCAGGTTAACGGGGTGTTGTGGTACTTGTGCTTAATCATTCCGCTGATTCCAGCTCTCGTAGTCATGAACCAGATCAACCATGGTTACCTCTCCAAGAAGAAAATAGAGATTTAATGCATCAATGTTGACAGTCCGTAATTGCCATGTGGAGTGTGCACAACATTCTCGATTATGTCAAGTAAGGTTGAGCCCGAAATCTGATACGAGGTTGGCAGAATAGTTTAGCAATTGTTTGGTCTGGGCTAATAGCTTTCTCTCTCGAAAAAAATAACGCACCAGTAGGAGGGGCTCAGAAGCAGCACAGAACAAATGCTTTTGGCAAGTTGCCCTGTTCCTGCCTGCTGCTCACTACAGGCTGTAATAATTTCAATTAAAATTTCTAACTGGTGCAATTGACTTTAAGTAATGCGGATCAGATGGATACAGATGTGTATAGTTGTATGCAGTGATGTTGTGAATTAAGAGTGTAACGATAGATACGTGATGCTTCTGGGCACTGTTATGGGGCAACTCGTTGGCACTCTTAACACAATGTATCACGGGATGTGAAATGCGGAACCCTGCCTATCATTCAGTGTCCCCTTGCCTACCCCTCGAGGTGGTACCTGAATTAACCAGCATGACTGGAACATGTCCATTTTACTTTCCTGTACTTTTGATCTTTTACATCTGAAGGGCAGCTTCATTCTTTTGCAGTACTGGTTTGCTGGCACTAGAGGTTGTTGTTTCATAGTATTTTAAACATAGCTGGAATATTAATTACAGAGTGCTGTATGGAACTATCACCATCTCATTTTGCTCCTACTTTGCATTAATTTAAAATTTACTGCAATGAAGTAGTGACCCTTTATCTCATTTTCACCTTCTGAATCATGGGAGTGCTACGTAAATCTTATCTACTTAAAAATAATGTGCAGAGAATAGACACTGTGAAACAGATCAGTTGCTTTGTCGGTGATGGGGCTGATCTTTCACTGTCAGCAGGAAATCCTTCATCAGAATGTTTGTTTGCTCGCCCTGCCACTCTGGACCAGTACAGTACTTGCAATGAGACCTTATAATTCTAATTTAAAATAACCTTGAAATACAACCTTTAAAATGGACAGCAGGCCAGTTGGCATCTGAAAGAGGCAGATCATTGGGTTGGGGATCATTGGGTTGGGGCTCATTGAGTTGTATTCTCTGCCAGTATTTAAATAGATAGCACCAACTGTAGTCTCTGTCACTAGAAAGCTTGTTTTCAACTTTTCTTCCTCTTAAATTGCAGCAATACATCAGTACAGCAAATAATGGGGATAATGTGCACGTATATAGGCCATAAAGTACATTAACTGTACACATCCCCTTATTGTAAAGCCAGTCAGTCCAGCATCAGTATTAAAATGCAACATGTCAGGTGATTGTGGGCAGACTGGCTACATAAATACCAGTTTTTAGAATTTGCTGTTTCAATGACTGTTTGAATGCCAGGGTCTTTAGTCGAGCTGTTGAATAATGTTCATTTTGATTGTCGTGTGACCTCTGACAATGTAGCACTTCTTCAATACAGCACTAGTTTGTCAGGCTGGATTATGCACCGTGCACTTTCTGTGCAGTTCTTAAGATGATGAGGGTTACAAATGAGAAAGGTCATTCAGCGCATTTTAATTCATTAATCCAGAATGACCCCGAATGTGTCTCCACACCTTCCCCCACTATAGCTTCCAGTTGGGTTGTAAATGGTTCCAGGGTTTTCACCTGCACCCCTCTATCTGGGAGTCTGTTTGCAAGTTGACATGAGCAGAAGTATCGTTTGAATATTAATGAGAAGTTCAAACTCTCCCCTCCTGCTGGGCTTCCTGCTAACTCAAAATCCAGTGAGTCACTCAGCTTGTATGACTTATTCTATTTCGAGCTCCATCTAAGATAATTTAATTTTTTTAAATATGCAGCCTGTCATTTTCCCAGCCACCTGTTTGTTCCGCTACACTGTCTTCAGTCAAAAGTTGAGCTATACAAGTAAAGAAGCAACTAGTTCAATCCCTGCTCCCTGCTGAGTAGGCTGATTCCCGACTGGAATGATGACAGCTTGAAGCAGCCAGTCAGACCAGAATTCTCGCACTTCGTCCCTGTCCAGTGACCCTGCAGGGAGTACACACCTGCATGTTAAGGGAAGACAAAATCAAGGTCAACTGTGATGCCGTTTGTGGTCAAATAGTCCACCTAAGCTGTAACTTTCAATTTGGGAGTTTCATGATATATATGAGCTACACACTCGCAGATGTTTTGCCTCAACACCGTGGAGGCAACAGGACAAACTGCTACCTCAGGTCCCTTTTAAATGTGTGATGCTAAGCCGTTTAGGAGTGAAATCAGGAACTGCTTTTTCCACAAAGGATAGTGGAAATCAGGAAAAAACTTCCCCAAAAAACTGTGGGTGGGGTGGGTAATGCAGTCAGTAGAAATATTCAAGACTGAGATTGATGGATTTTTGCTCGGGGAAGGATATGATGAAAACAATTCCTGATTTTTAAATCAAATGGCAAGGACCAATTTACAGAGTCTGATCTGTTGAAGACAGGCAACATGCCTAACAGTTTCAATTAGCATTTTGGCGTAACTGATCTAATTTACAAGACATAAAACTTAACCCTCTTTGAAGTAGAAAAGTATCAGATTTTAATCCTTGTTTGAGGAGGATGTTGATTATTTTTATATAGTTAAAAATAAAATAGTTTGTGATAACTCCTGTTAACATATAAAAGTCATCACAGTGTGCCATCTGATCGTGTCACTGATGTGTGGAAGTGCTAAATCAATCCAGCCCTGATAAGAGTCTAAACCATGTATTTTTCCTTTAAATGTGAAAAAGGATTGAAACATTATATGCTGGCAACTGGCTGCTTTACATGATCCACACTTGGTTAAATACCGTATATATTATTTTGATGCATGCTTTACTTGCGTACCAGTAGAAGGAGTGGACCATTCAGCCCCTCAGGTCTGTTTCGCTATTCAATTAGATGCTTTAAAGTGTGCTGTATAAATGGGACAAGGAACAGCCAGTCACCCAGCCTCCTCAGTTACAAGTGGGAATGGAAACCATGCCTCAGGGTTTTCACTCTTGAAAATGATATGCTTTGATTAATAGTAATATTGCCAAGTTCTGTTTAGTCCTGTCAGAATACCCTTTAGTGTTTTAAAATTAATCCTTTCAGCCGCTACCCTTCTAACCCTTGTGCCATTGATCAGTAACACTTATTATCTCTTGCGTTTGTCGTGATCTCTTTGCAATGTCATGACCACCTTGCAGTCTGCTGCCTTGAAAGGAATAAGATGCAATTTACCTTTTCTTTTGATTAGTTTTTATCTCTGTTTTGTTAGAAAATGGAAACCTGGGAACCATGTTTATACTGTGATGTAGTATATAGTACTTCAGTCTTAAAGAAGGAGTTTATCTCTGATTTTGTATCATGCTAAGACCTGATGCACCAGCTCTCTTCCTTGCTGGCTGCACAGTACCAGCCTAAGCACATCTTGGTGTTCCAGGACTTAATGCAATATTAAAGCAGCTTTTGATTCTGACCTTTTAAATAGTCGGAAGGTTTATGTAACTTCACTATTTTTATTTTCAGGGAAGTTAGTGACTTCAGGAGAGGAAGACAAAATTGGGAGGAAGGGGGAACAGAAAATATTAGAGATAGACCTACTGTAATACGTTGGTTATCCGTCTGGTATATCCAATGTATTTAAATGTTTCTGTGCAATAAAGAATTTTATGGTTGGAAAGTAGTATGGAACAGTGATCCACTGTAGGAACGATAATTCTGCTTCCATATATCTGCAGAGAGTGAGATAAAAACAATGGGAAATGACATCTGCAGATGTGTTGGTTGGGGCTGTACTAGTCGTTCATTTTTTTTTTCTACTGATGGGATGTTCACTTTGGATGCGATAAATCCTTTCTATTGTGAATCGGAACATCAGCTGCCCATTCAGCCCATGGATGGGTGACCAGGCATAGACTGTTCTCGCTCAGTGTGGTCGCCATCCTGGTATGGGCATATTAATAAGAATAGTACTTGTACAGTGGATAGAACCAGTCTCAGTATATTTATGGATTCCAAATATTTTATTTTTTACTCTGAGACTCCTGGCTGAGAGGTCATAGCCCATTCCATTGCTGAATAAAGAATATACTTTTTATATTTATAACTTTGGTAATGAATCAAGCCTCAGGATTGAAGGAATTTCCCTCCTCACTGATCCTATTGATATGCTGATCAAGCCAGATGAAATAGGGTTGGGGGAGAATAGACTTGGGAGAATAGCCTATTTTGATGGTGTAAATTTTATGTAATAATGTAGAACAGAATGCAAGCAATGTTGATTCTGGGTCATTTGATGCCTTTAGAAGGAGCTTCATTGATGCCTGTTGAGAGAAGGGATTGAGTAATAATAGAGCTGTCCGATTCTTACAGTTTGCTGGGGCTGAAGTGCATGGAGGGAATTGCATGATTGAGGTAATGTGCGTGGACTGGAAGGTGCGAGCATCCTGGACCAATAAAAAATGAAACTTGGACTTTCTATAGCACCTTTACAACCTCGGGACGTCCCAAAGCGCTTTACAGCCAATGAAGTACTTTTGAAGTGTAGTCACTAGGGCGGCATTGTGGCTCAGTGGCTAGCACTGCAGCCTCATAGCTCCAGGGACCCGGGTTCAATTCTGGGTACTGCCTGTGCGGAGTTTGCAAGTTCTCCCTGTGACCCCGTGGGTTTCCTCCGGGTGCTCTGGTTTCCTCCCACATGCCAAAGACTTGCGGGTTGATAGGTAAATTGGCCATTGTAAAAAGTTGCCCCTAGTTAGGTAGGTGGTAGGAGAATGGTGGGGATGTGGTAGGGAATATAGGATTAGTATAAATGGGCGGTTGTTGGTCGGCACAGACTCGGTGGGCCGAAGGGCCTGTTTCAGTGCTGTATCTCTCTATGACTCTGAATAAATATTGGCCCAGAACACCGGGGGGGGGCTCCCTTTCTCTTCAAGCAGGGCCTCGGTTTAATGTCTCATCTGAAAGATATCACCTCCAACAGAGCAGCGCACCCTCAATACTGCACTGGAGTGTCAGCCTAGATTATGGGGCTTAAGTCTCTGGTGTGGGACTTGAACCCACTGGATCACAGCTGACACAAGTGGCCTCTTGCGCTAAGCTTCATTTCATCAGAGCAGGGCCACAGTAATCTGGGCCCAGGTCTGCTGATTTTGTCTTGATCTCCCCCTTCAGTTTTCATGCTGTTTTAATCCATTGTGAGATTGAATTGCAAGCTGGGTCTTGCTTTTTTTTGCACCAAATATTTAAAATCGAGTTTAGCATCATAGTCATAGAGTCATAGAAAGATACAGCACCGAAACAGGCTCTTCGGCCCACCGGCTGCAATGGAAGATTTATTCTATCGTTGGAACATTTAGCCTTCAGTAACGTTTACAAGAATCGTACTTGCAAGTTAGTAAATAAAATGTGTGTGCACAGACTGAATTTGTTTTCCTATTCTAAGTTGACAACCTTTTTTTAAAAAAAGGGTGATGCCCACGTTAACACCTCTCATTATTGTGGGCCTCGTGTGATCTGCAACTGGATGTGTTCTTCCAAATCCAGATGTGTCACTACAGCTGAATAATATAATTTAAAAGAAAAGACTTGCACAGAGACTTATCTCTTGAATGTTTCAAAGTGCTTCGCATAGAATGAATTAAGCTGAATTGCCTGCCATGAAAGTAGATATAAATCTGGCAGTTGGTTTTATGCACAGCAAGATCCTACAAATGGAAACAGCTGAATGGCTGAAGTGAATGTGCCAGGTGAGACATGACTCCCTGACCCTGTTCAGATAGTGAACGGGGCCCTTACTGTCCACTAGCCTCACTGGACAAACAGATGAGGGCCCTCTTTATCATACCTGAAAGAAAGCACCTCTAAATATGCAGCACTCCCTCGTAATGAGTTGGCGTGAGAGTCTGGATTATGTCCTATTTGCTACAAGCTGCGGATGTGGTGTGAGGTTCTTCTTGTCTTGCTTTTTGGTTTCTGATGGTTTTTTTAAAACTTTGCTACAGGTCACTGCAACTCCAATCTGTTGAATAGTGAGAGCTACGCCTGTGTTGCACTGATGTGTATGAAATAAAATTGCTTTAAAGCTATTAAAGGGAATTGAGTGATTATGTATTTTGCACCATCTTTTAAAATATGCCACTTTAATAAAGTATATCTTGGGTGTTTGAATTGGCACAGAAGTGTTTCCTTTTGAATACTTTGCTTCCAGCTGCAAATAAAGGGTCACATGACAGGTTCGATGCACCAGTTCTGCCAACATTCGTGGGTTTAGGGAAAATATCATCTCATTAACAAACAATGATAGCACTTGCACTATTAAGGGCAAATCTCAGGCACGCACTTTGGTCATAAGATCAAGGCTGTCTGTCCACTGCAGTACTGAGTGGGTGCTGCATTGGCGGAGGTGCCATCTTTCAGATGAGGCATCAAACCGAGGCCCGTCTGTCATCTTTGGAATTAAAAGATCCCATGGCACCATTTCAAAGAAGAGCAGGGGAGTTCTCCATGGTCTCTTCATCAATATTTATTCCTCAATCAACATCACAAGAACATTATCACTGCTGTTTGTGGGAGCTTGCTGTGCGCAAATTGGCTGCTGCGTTTGCTACATTACAACAGCGACTGCTATCTCAAAGCACTATTTGAAGTGTAATGAATAGAAAAACAGGACTTTTCCTTTTTTCAGAAGCACCTGCTTTATTTTGGGGAGGAAGATACTGGCATTTGGACAATGCTGGTTTACACACATTGGTGATCCTAAGAGAAACTGAGGGTAATGCACTTCAAGACAAAAGCAAAATACTGTGGATGCTGAGAATCTGAACTAAAGTGCTGGAAATAGCAGGTCTGGCAGCATCTGTGATGTGAGAAAGAGTTAAACTTACACATTGATCTTTACTTGAATTTAGAGAGATCTTTCTAAAGTAATTTCCCCTTAAACTTGTAAGTATAAGGCGGCACCAATTAGAAAAACTACATTTCCCAATGAAGGTTTTACGATTAGAATATATGGCTAACAATATATGGGGAGTCATTAATCAGCCTGTCAGTATTGCTACTGCATAAAGACTTAAATGTCATTTACTGTAAAGTCTGGGCCTGGTGTCTCAATTATGCATTGGTGCTTTTGAAATATTAATCAGTTGATATAAACATTGCAGCTGTTGACCTTAAACTAGTGAAATAGACTGGTTTTAAAATGTTTCTCTGTACTTACTGGTGGAAAGATATTAGTCCTAGAGATCCGAAGACACACTTTCAGTGGAAATGGATGACGTCAAGCACTCCTAGGGCAAGTATAATGCAGGCTAGATAAAGACCTGCATTTCTGTAGCATCTTTCATGACTACAGTAAGTCCCAAAGTGCTTCACAGCCAATGAGGTACTTTTTGAAGTGCAATCACTTCGGTAGCATTGGAAATGCAGCAACTTATTTGCACAGGAAGCTCCCACAAACAGCAATGTGCTAATGACCAGCTAATCTATTTTAGTGGTGTTGATTGAGGGATAAATATTGGCCAGGGGAATTCCCCTGCTCTTCAAATTGTGCTATAGCATCTTTTACATCCATCTGAGTGGGGAGTTGGGGGACTCTGTTCAATGCCTCATCCGATAAATGGTGCCTCTGCCAGTGCAGCATTCTCAGAACTGCTCCGGGAGTGTCAAGTCTGGCTATTGTGCTCATCTCCGGAGTAGGATAGGAACCCAACCATCTGACCCATGAGAGCCACCCACTGAGCCACAGCTGAATGGGTAAGGTGACCCTGTGTTCGTGGTGTCTTGCCTCTGAAGTGCAATGGTCTCTCATCCTTGGTAAACCTTCTCATTTTACGTGAATAGACAGCACTTCAAACCAAGTGTCCATTGGTGTTAAGCTGCCAGTATCCCATTCGAGGTTCCTGTACTCTGTGGACCCTCAATATCCCTTTGCATCATGAGGTCTCCATGTTCATCTTGTCGTGCCTGTGCTGGCTCTTTGAAAAGGCAGTCGTGCTTAGTCCCACCTCCCTGCATTTTGTCTGCAACTCTAAGTTCCTCATCAAGTATCTGTCTAACTCCCTTTTCAAATTATTTATCAAATTAACTTTCACCACCTTTTCAGGTCAAGCGTTCCAGATCCTGACAAATCTGAGAAAGAAAAAAATTCTCCTCATCTCTCTAGATCCTTTGCCAATGTTATGAATCTCTGACCTCTGGTTATTGATCCACTTACCAAAGGGAATAGTTTTTCTCTGTCTACTCTATCAATACCCCTCAGCATCTTGAAAACCTCCAGTAGGTCACCAAGGAGAGCAATCTTAACTTTTCCAGCCTGTTTTCATAGCTGAAGTCCCTCAGCTCTGATACCATCCTGGTAAACTCTTCTAACCTTTCTAAGGCCTTTCCATCGTTGCTGAAGTGCAGCTCCCAGAATTGTGTGCGGTACTCCAGCTGAGGCCAAACAAGTGATTTATAAAACTCTCTTTACTTTTATATTCTATGCCTCTATTTATAAACTCAAGTAACCCAATTGCTTTTTAAGCACCTTATCAACCTGCCCTGCCATCTTTTAGGACTTGTATAGAACAAAGAAAATTACAGCACAGGAACAGGCCCTTCGGCCCTCCAAGCCTACGCCGATCCAGATCCTCTACCTAAACCTGTCGCCTATTTTCTAAGGGTCTGTATCTCTTTACTTCCTGCCCATTCATGTATCTGTCTAGATACATCTTAAAAGACGCTATCGTGCCTGCGTCTACCACCTCCACTGGCAACGCGTTCCAGGCACCCACCACCCTCTGCGTCAAGAAATTTCCACGCATATCCCCCCTAAACTTTTCCCCTTTCACTTTGAACTCGTGTCCCCTTGTAATTGAATCCACCACTCTGGGGAAAAAGCTTCTTGCTATCCACCCTGTCTATAACTCTCATGATTTTGTACACCTCAATCAGGTCCCCCCTCAACCTCCGTCTTTCTAATGAAAATAATCCTAATCTACTCAACCTCTCTTCATAGCTAGCGCCCTCCATACCAGGCAACATCCTGGTGAACCTCCTCTGCACCCTCTCCAAAGCAGCCACATCCTTTTGGTAATGTGACGACCAGAACTGCACGCAGTATTCCAAATGTGGCCGAACCAAAGTCCTATACAACTGTAACATGACCTGCCAACCCTTGTACTCAATACCCCGTCCGATGAAGGAAAGCATGCCGTATGCCTTCTTGACCACTCTATTGACCTGCGTTGCCACCTTCAGGGAACAATGGACCTGAACACCCAAATCTCTCTGTACATCAATTTTCCCCAGGACATTTCCATTTACTGTATAGTTCACTCTTGAATTGGATCTTCCAAAATGCATACAACAAAGTCCCTCTGCTTATCTACATTTTTCAAAATCGTGCTATTTATATTGCAGTCTTTTCACATTAGTCCTCCCTCCCTGGTGGGACAAAATTTAAAAACTTGGTGGTGAGTCTCTGCCTCCTTCCCAGGATATATTAGTTTTAATTTGATTCAGCAGAATTGCATTAAACCCCAAAAGGCTGGAGATTGCACCAATTTCTGTATCAAAAATGTACTCTCAGGCTCTCCTGGAGAATATATTTGCACCTTCAATCCTCTAAGCTATCAGTGTTGGTCCAATGGTAACACACTCACCTCTGAGGCACAGGAGTGTGGGTTCAAGCCCCATTCCAGTTTTGAGCATGTAATCTAGTATTATGAGGAGACATCGTTCAGACACGATTATAACTGGAGGTTTATAAAAGAGATACTGGATGAGCAGTTAAACCTGCCCTCTTGGGTGAATGAAAGATCCGTGGCACTGTTTGAATTCTCCTGATGTACTTCTTTTGGGCCTCCTTATCTCGAGAGACAATAGATACGCGCCTGGAGGTGGTCAGTGGTTTGTGAAGCAGCGCCTGGAGTGGCTATAAAGGCCAATTCTAGAGTGACAGGCTGTTCCACAGGTGCTGCAGAGAAATTTGTTTGTCGGGGCTGTTGCACAGTTGGCTCTCCCCTTGCGCCTCTGTCTTTTTTCCTGCCAACTGCTAAGTCTCTTCGACTCGCCACAATTTAGCCCTGTCTTTATGGCTGCCTGCCAGCTCTGGCGAACGCTGGCAACTGACTCACGACTTGTGATCAATGTCACAGGATATCATGTCGCGTTTGCAGACGTCTTTAAAGCGGAGACGTGGACGGCCGATGGGTCTGATACCAGTGGTGAGCTCGCTGTACAATGTGTCTTTGGGGATCCTGCCATCTTCCATGCGGCTCACATGGCCAAGCCATCTCAAGCGCCGCTGACTCAGTAGTGTGTACAAGCTGGGGATGTTGGCTGCCTCGAGGACTTCTGTGTTGGAGATACGGTCCTGCCACCTGATGCCAAGTATTCTCCGGAGGCAGCGAAGATGGAATGAATTGAGACGTCGCTCTTGGCTGGCATACGTTGTCCAGGCCTCGCTGCCATAGAGCAAGGTACTGAGGACACAGGCCTGATACACTCGGACTTTTGTGTTCCGTGTCAGTGCGCCATTTTCCCACACTCTCTTGGCCAGTCTGGACATAGCAGTGGAAGCCTTACCCATGCGCTTGTTGATTTCTGCATCTAGAGATAGGTTACTGGTGATAGTTGAGCCTAGGTAGGTGAACTCTTGAACCACTTCCAGAGCGTGGTCGCCAATATTGATGGATGGAGCATTTCTGACGTCCTGCCCCATGATGTTCGTTTTCTTGAGGTTGATGGTTAGGCCAAATTCATTGCAGGCAGCCGCAAAGCTGTCGATGAGACTCTGCAGGCACTCTTCAGTGTGAGATGTTAAAGCAGCATCGTCAGCAAAGAGGAGTTCCCTGATGAGGACTTTCCGTACTTTGGACTTCGCTCTTAGACGGGCAAGGTTGAACAACCTGCCCCCTGATCTTGTGTGGAGGAAAATTCCTTCTTCAGAGGACTTGAACGCATGTGAAGGCAGCAGGGAGAAGAAAATCCCAAACAGTGTGGGTGCGAGAACACAGCCCTGTTTCACACCACTCAGGATAGGAAAGGGGTCTGATGAGGAGCCACCATGTTGAATTGTGCCTTTCATATTGTCATGGAATGAGGTGATGATACTTAGTAGCTTTGGTGGACATCCGATCTTTTCTAGTAGTCTGAAGAGACCACGTCTGCTGACGAGGTCAAAGGCTTTGGTGAGTTCAATGAAAGCAATGTAGAGGGGCATCTGTTGTTCACGGCATTTCTCCTGTATCTGACGAAGGGAGAACAGCATGTCAATGGTCAATCTCTCTGCACGAAAGCCACACTGTGCCTCAGGGTAGACGCGCTCGGCCAGCTTCTGGAGCCTGTTCAGCGCGACTCGAGCAAAGACTTTCCCCACTATGCTGAGCAGGGAGATTCCACGGTAGTTGTTGCAGTCACCGCGGTCACCTTTGTTTTTATAGAGGGTGATGATATTGGCATCGCGCATGTCCTGTGGTACTGCTCCCTCGTCCCAGCACAGGCAAAGCAGTTCATGTAGTGCTGAGAGTATAGCAGGCTTGGCACTCTTGATTATTTCAGGGGTAATGCTGTCCTTCCCAAGGGCTTTTCCGCTGGCTAGAGAATCAATGGCATCACTAAGTTCCGATTTGGTTGGCTGTATGTCCAGCTCATCCATGACTGGTAGAGGCTGGGCTGCATTGACTGGTAAGCATTTATTCCTCCACCAATAACCGATTATCTGGTTATTTTATCTCATTGCAGTGTGTAGGAGCTTGCAGTGCAGAATTGGCTGCCACATCTTCCTACATTGCGACAGTGACTACACTTTATTACTTTGGGATGTCCTGTGATTGTCAATGGCACGATAAAAATACAAGATTTTTTCTTCCTTTTTTAAAGTAAAGATTTTTTAAAAATCTGCCACTGCTACATCCTTTTTGCTGCAATACAAGTATTGAAATATTGAGCCTTGCCTTAAGCTACAAAAAAGCCATATCCCACTTCACTTTCAGTGTAACGATCTGTTTTTACACATCATAGGCCAACATTCAGTTGCTGTTTTCAAGTTGACTGAATTAACATACAAGGGAAAGTAGTGGATGGTACTTGGAATCTAAAGAGCCATTTTCAGTAGGAATTTTAGCACCTTCAGGGCAGGAGGAGAGATAGCCAGTGAAACATAGAATGAAACCTTCAGCGCATGCCTGCAAACAGTTGCCTGAGATAGTAGTGACATTGTGGAAGGAGGTGACTTAGCAGCCTGATAATGGGCAATGTGGAACACAGAGACCCTAAGAAATGGAGCAGGAAAGAAGTGAGAAAACAACAAAATTTAAAATATATATAATTTGGGTGAAAAACAAAACATAAAGCCCAGCATCTTTTCCTTGTTCTGAAATGAATACGTTTACAGCCAACAAACATCTGTCAGGCTTCATGTTTATCGCAGTGTGACTAGGAGACTTTTACTGAATGTGAAATTAACTGAAACTGGGTCAGTGCAAAACTCCTTCCTTTCAGGAGAGAAAAGTGCATTTACTGATCAAAGAGAATCATTACTGCCCTCCTCTGAAATGATAAACATTGGATTACATTCAACCCATTTCTCTGAAGGTTTTGCTTTCGTCACTTGCTGAAATTTATCGTCAATCTGTTAGTGGCTGTTCTTGCCCGTGACCACTATTGCCGGTTGCAGTTTGTGGTTTTCCCCTGACATTTACCTTTAATCGTAGGGATATTGATGAACTACATTCACTGTAGACACGTTTTGTATTGGCAGTGCTTTTTGATTTTTTATAGCCTTGTTTTTTCCATCTCCTAAAAATGAGGCACAAGGCTGCAGCTTTTTGATAGGTTAACCTCACCTACCCACCTTCTCTCCGCATCCCTTAACCCCACCTACCCACATTTTCACCTTCACCTTCTCCCTTATCCCTCAATCTCCTCTCTAGAAAGACATCCAATTTTCTCTTGAAAGTATTTATACTGCCCGCTTCAATGTCCATCCCTGCTAGGTTATTTCCAAAGCTCTAAGCAGGGTTAACCAGCCTAATATGCAGCTGGAAGAGAGCATTTTGTAGCCTGAGATTGCTGGGGCTGAGGGTGGGTGTGGGAAATCTGAATATAATGTAGGAATAGCTCCTACACTTGCTCTGCCAGTGTTATAGGCCAAAATTGTAGCAGGTTCAATCTCTAGTCTATGTTGAGTTAGCTCATCTCAGCCCGGGCTCACTAAAATTGGCTTTAGCACTTCCCGTGATGGGGAATACAAGAAAGCCTCAGGCAGGATTCCCTGTCCTGATTACTACAGTTCATGTGAAGATTTTTCTATGTGTATTGTCAGGAAAACACGCTTGTATGATCTATTTGTTTTATATTGTTAGTGGATCTCCCTTGCTGTTGCTCATTGCAATATGCAACCCACTCCAGGACTTGAGTCTGGGTAGTCACCTCAATGCAGGATTGAAAGAGTACTGCACTATTCTTCAGATGAAACACTATTCAAATGGATGTTAAAGATTCCATGGTATTTCTCAAAGAAGAACAGGGAATTCTCCCACTACCCTGAGCCAACATTCTGCTCTCAACCAAGATCACAAAAAATAAAGGTTAACTGGTCCTTCATAGTAACATAGGAATAGGAGTAGGCCATTCAACCCCTCAAACCTGTATCATTATTCAATCAGATCATGACTGATCTGCTTGTGCTCCATATACCTTGAGATCTTTACCCAACAAAAATGTATCAATCTCAGTCTTAAAAGCTCCAACTGATCGCTGGCATCCACAGCCTTCTGGGGGAGACAGTGCCAGATTTCCATTACCCTTTGTGTGGAACAATGCTTCCTGATTTTGTTGTGGGACGATCTTAAGAGGACCACCTTAAGAACCTGTAAGCGAAGATCATCAGAGGAAGTGATGTCTCGTCACACATGACCAGGGAGTTGTGGATGTAGCCCGACAGAGTGAGATGTGTGTGTGTATATATATATATATATATATATATATATGTGTGTTCTAGTTCTTGGCATTTCTTTTCAGATAGAGGTTTTAGGAAGGTTTTGGTTGCAGGCCCGCTAGTGACTCCTCAGGCCTATCTGTGACCAGCAGATTCTCCCACAGTGGGTACCAGTGAAGATATAGTTGCTGCTGGGGGCAATTGGATCTATCCTTCTCCTCCTTTTCTCTTTCATGCCGGTTCTTCGCTCAGTCTCAAAGGTGTCTGTAGCCCTCCTGACATAAACTCCCTCCTTAAGATCTTCTGTTACCTGCTGCAGCATCATGCTGAAAAAGATGGTGAATAAGATTGGGGCCAGCACACATCCCTGCTTTACGTCACTGGAGATTAGTAAGGGACTCGAGAGGTCGCTGTTGACTTGTCCGTACTGATTTTCATGAAACTGCTTCACCGTGGCCAGGAATCTAGGTGGGCATCCAAGTTTTTCAAGGATTTTATAAAGTCCATCTCTGCTCACAGTGTCGAATGCCTCGGTGAGGTCTACGAAAGTGATATGCAGGCCTTTGTTTTGCTCATGAGAGCCCAGCTCTGGAGGAAACTGTGACCGCCATCAACCAGATGAAGAGCAACAAAGGCCCCGGAGTCAATGGAATTCCACCCGAAGCCGTGAAGCATGGTGGTCCTGCCCTATTCACAAGCTCCATGAGTTTTCCACGGCCTGCTGGGAACAGAACAGGATTCCACAGGATCTTTGTGCTGCCGTTATCATCACCTTGTACAAAAACAAAGGAGAAAAATCCGACTGCTCCAACTACCATGGGATCACCCTCCTTTCTATTGCTGGGAAGATCCTGGCTAGAATATTTCTGAACAGGCTTGTGCCTACCATTGCGGAAGAAAACCTCCCAGAGAGCCAGTGTGGTTTCAGAGCAAACACCACAGACATGGTATTTACACTCAGACAATTACAAGAAAAGTGTCGTGAGCATGTTCTAGTTAAGCTATAATAGAAACCCACTTTTTTAAGGAAATCCCTTTAGTCCTGTGAGTCTTACAATCGTTCACATACCAAAGAAAGAAGTAATATTACAGATTTTACTCCTGAACAGGCTAGTTCTAAATTTGTTAGGCTCCCTAGTTCTAGATTTCCCACCAGAGGAAATAGTTTCTCTCCATCTACCTTATCAAATTGCTTTATCATTTTGAGTAGATCACCCCTCAACCTTTAAACTCTAGGGAATACAAGCCAAGTTTATCCAACCTATCCTCATAATTTAACCCTTTTAGCCCCAGTATCATTCTTGTGAATCTGTGCTGCAAGGCTAATATATCCTTTGTTCGGTGCAATGTCCAGATCTCCAGGTGGTGTCTCTAACCAGAGTTTTATACGACTGAAGCATCACTTCCTCACTTTTATATTTCAACCCCCTTGAGATAAATGCTCACATCCCATTAGCCTTTTCGATCACATTTGGTACCTGTCCAGTAGCTTTTATTGATTTGTGTGCATGGACAGCTAACTCCCTTTGTTTCCCCAGTTTCTAGCCTCTCACTATTAACAAAATATTCAGACTTATCTTACTCAGGCCCAGATACATGAACCCACGCTTCCCTACATTGAATTCTGTCTGCTACAGTTTTGCTCACTTACTTAATTTGTCAATATCCTGTCATCTAACCTCATGTTGCTGGAATATTCTGATGTCCACAGTCTACAAACCAGCCCATCCATCTCCAAGTAATTCATTGTATGTGAAACACTTTCCGAGAGATGCGATAAGTTGCTGCATAAATAGAAGTCTGTCCTTCTTACACATTTAACCCTGAAACATTAACTCTTCCCATGACCAGAAACTGTCTGTAAAAGTGTAGAAGCAATAAAGGTTTTTAGCAGAGTATCAAAGACAAGATGGGGGACTTCAGTTGTGAAAAGTTCAGACTCCGTGGTATAGAGAAGGTTAAGAGGTGACTGAATAGAGGTTTTCGAGATGCTGAGGGGTTTTGATAGAGTAGACAGAGAAAAACGATTTCCTCTGGCGAATGGGTCAATAACCAGAGGTCAGAGATTCAGAATCATTGACAAAAGATCTAGAGGGGAGATGAGAATTTTTTCACTCAGAGTTGTCGGGATCTGGAATGCTCGACCAGAAAAGGAGCTGATCCTATGAATGATTTGAAAAGGGAAGTGGATGGGTACTTGGGGATGAGGAACTTACAGGGTTACGGACAAAAAGCAGGAATGTGGTACTAAACACGACTGCTGTTTCAAAGATCCAGCACGGGTAAAATGGTCCGAATAGCCTCTTCCTGTGCTGTAAGTTCCTATGATTCTAGGAGTACATTGCGATTGTTCCTCCCGCTCTACACTTACAGTACATATAATTTTTAAACTTTTTAAAATAAAAACATTGTAAGCTCTGAAACAGTGACAACAAAAGGATTCTTTATCGGGTTGCAATGACCTTGCATTTCTTCCACCATCTTCACGATCACTGAGCTGATGCTGTTGCTATGGTAACGGCTCAGGCTGTGACTCAGCATCCACATCCCTTTGGAATGCCATGCTGCCTCGAAGGCCAATTAACTGTCTGTGGAATATATTCCCCCGATATGGTGATCTCGGGAATGATCTGTGGGTCTGTGAAGTCACCGGGACTTACATGAAATAAAATTGGTTTAAAAATCTTCTAGCCCTCTAAGGTTTGGCTGATGGTTTCTTAACTGCTTATATATTTATCTCTCCAGCACATGCAGAAGCTCCATCCTCTTTGGTTTCCATTGCTGGTCCCTGCTGTTTTACTGAATGTTGATTGAGGGTGTGCAGATTCCTGGTATCATAGAATGGTTATAGCACAGTAGGAGGTGATCCCGCCTGTCGTGTCTGTGCTGACTCTCTGTAAGAGCTACTCCACTGGTCCCACTCCTGTCTTTTCCCCTTGGCCCTGCAATTTTTTTCTTCAGGTGCTTATCCTCTTCTCTTTTGAAGGCCTCGATTGAATCTGCCTTCACCATACTCTCAGGCAATGCATTCCAGATCCCAACCACTTACACTTTCTTTAATTTCCCTAAAACCAAGTCTTCACTCCCAGCTGAGGTGAGGATGGCCTCTATTCCAGACCTTCCAACATCTCGATTTTAAAATTCTCATCCTGATGTTCAGGTCCCTCCCTGTAATCTCTTCCAGCCTTACAATCTCTGAGATCTCTGTGCTTCTCCAATTCTGACCTCGAGCATCCCTGATTTTAGTTGCTGCACCATCGCTGTGCCTTCAGCTGCCTGGGTCCGAAGCTTTGGAATTCCCTCCCTAAACCCCGCTGCCTCTCTACCTCTCTTTCCTCCTTTAGGATGCTCCTTAAAATCAACCTCTTTGACCATGCTTTTGGTCACCTTTCAAATTTTGTTTGATAACAATCCTGTGAAGTGCCTTGGGATGGTTCACTATATTAAAGGCTGTATAAATGCAAGTTATTGGTGAAGAGGCGCCTTCCCTGACCCAGTGAGCTCAGCGGGGTCAGTGGATGAACTCAGTGGCACTACCAAACGCATCTTCCCCTCCCTTCCCCTGTCAGCATTCCGAAGGGATCGTTCCCTCCGCGACACCCTGGTCCACTCCTCCATTACCCCCACCACCTCGTCCCCGTCCCATGGCACCTTCCCCTGCAATCGCAGGAGGTGTAATACCTGCCCATTTACCTCCTCTCTCCTCACTATCCCAGGCCCCAAACACTCCTTTCAGGTGAAGCAGTGATTTACTTGTACTTCTTTCAATGTAGTATACTGTACTCGCTGCTCACAGTGTGGTCTCCTCTACATTGGGGAGACCAAGCGCAGACTGGGTGACCGCTTTGTGGAACATCTCCACTCAGTCTGCAAGCAGGACCCTGAGCTTCCGGTTGCTTGCCATTTCAACACTCTCCCCTGCTCTCATGCTCACATCTCTGTCCTGGGATTGCTGCAGTGTTCCAGTGAACATCAACGCAAGCTCAAGGAACAGCATCTCATCTACCGATTAGGCACACTACAGCCTGCCGGACTGAACATTGAGTTCAATAATTTCAGAGCATGACAGCCCCCCATTTTACTTTCATTTTTAGTTGTTTTTTCTTTTTTCTTTTTTACATTTTTTACAACCTTTTTTTGCATTTATTTCATTTCATCTTAGTTTGTTCAGTTTGCTTACCCACTGTTTTTTTTCATGTTTGCCCTTGCTGCTGTTCAATCTTCAGTCCGTTAACACCTTATCTGTACTAATGCTTTGTCTTTCAACACACCATTAACATATTGTTTGCCTTTGCTCCTTGACCTTTTGGTCAGCTATGTGGCCTTGTCCAATCTACACCTTCTCCTTTGTTATCTCTTGCCCCACCCCCACCTCACTTGTTTATAATCTGTGACTTTTCTAATATTTGTCAGTTCCGAAGAAGGGTCACTGACCCGAAACGTTAACTCTGCTTCTCTTTCCACAGATGCTGCCAGACCTGCTGAGTGGTTCCAGCATTTCTTGTTTTTATTCCCGATCCTAATATAACTGCCTGAATTGCAGCTCATGGATTTTTTTAAGTCCACATGAGGACCAGATAAAAATATTATACTGGCTGGAGCCGTTCTTGACCAGGGCAGAGATGGCATCATACAGAAGGTAAGTGTATATAGACAAGACTTGGTCCGTTGTGATCTCCTGGAATATTTTTGATTGCCTGAGGTGGGGGTGGGGGTGGGGTTGAGAGAGGAATTTGCCCAAGTTTGCAGGAGTTTGCAAGTTCTCCCTGTGACCGCGCAGGTTTCCGTTGCGTGCTCCGGTTTCCTCCCACAGCCAAAGACTTGCAGGTTGATAGGTAAATTGGCCATTGTAAATTGCCCCTAGTATAGGTAGGTGGTAGGAGAATTGAGAGAAGGTGGGGATGTGGTAGGGAATATGGGATTAATGTACGATTAGTATAAATGGGTGGTTGATGGTCGGCACAGACTCGGTGGGCCGAAGGGCCTGTTTCAGTGCTGTATCTCTCTAAGTCTAAGTATTTTTCTCTTTTTGTCCCAGGGTTTTGCCTCGCCCATGAGATTACACAGGGAGTGGGGAGTGGAGAGCACGTGTTTAATCACAATGTTCTGCTCACCGTGATGTGGGACAGCTGGTCTCATTCTACCTGTCAACCATGTGTGTATCATGTCTTTGTATTCTGCACAAGGACGTATTGCTGATGCCTCGTCTGTTTTCGAGGTTGATAGGCTGTAGGGACTGCAATCTTTATTTAATGGTTTATCAACTCACAGTTGGGTTTTGTTTTACAAGCAACAGAAGCTTCCTGCTGGTTACAGTAAAGGTTTTATATTTATCACTTCTGTGTCTTGTGCCTTTTTCTTCAGCAGGACAGTAAGGGCCTAATCTGCTAACCCTGCTTTCCTCATGGGGGGGTCTCATTCGAAGAAGCAAAGACACCATAACCCCAATCCCCTGACATACTCTCCCTGTGAGGCGTAGAACATAGGAACAGAAGGAGGCCATTCAGCCCCTCAAGCCTGTTCCACCATTTAATTAGATCATCTTTGCTCTGTATCTTATCTCCATCTACCGGCCTCGGTTCCATAACTTTTAATCCCCTTACCCAACAAAAATCTATCAATCTCCATTTTGAAAATTTCAATTGACCCCCAGCCTCAACAGCATTTTGGGGGAGAGAGTTCCAGATTTCCACTCCCCTTTGTGTGAAGAAGTGCTTCCTGACATCACCCTGAACAGCCTGGCTCGAATTTTAAGGTTCCACCCCCTTGTTCTGGGCTCCCCCCACCACAAGAAATCGTTTCTTGGCTTTCTATCCTATCAAATCCTTTAATCATCTTAAACATCTCTATTATATAACCCCTTAATCTTCTATACTCAAGGGAATACAAGTCTAGTCTACACAATGTGTCCTGATAATTTAACCCTTTTAGCCCTGGTATATTCCGGTGAATGACTCTGCTGAGTGTGCAGGCGAGATTGGAATTAGTTCTTTTAACATAACATTTCATAGTAAAAGTAACAGACGTGAACTAACTCAGCAGTGCAGTGCAGTGAGTTCCTGTGAGAGTTTCTGGAATAGCTACCCCACTCTGTGGGCTCCATTTGAACCATGAATTTATTTTATTATTAATGCAGTGTGTCACCATTTATAAATTGTTCATCAAATCCATAAATTTTCACAAGCACGTTTCACAAAGATAATCAGCTCTGTTACTGCAATGTTATCACTGGACTGACAAGATTTACATGGCGAGAAGCTCGGTACTCAGGAATCCATGAGACGTCACTGTTTACTCTTTATAATGGAAAAAGCTGTAAATATCTGTATATTATAAATCTACTGTTAACTTCTGTAGAACAGAATGTTTTAGCTTTAGCTTTACCCACCTGGGGCAGTCAAACTGAGTTCCAGTGCATTGATTATGCCCCAAAATTCACAGAACTTCAAAATATTCTGTCTGCAGGAACCCCCTCCCCCCTCGTAAATACTGACACAATCCCAGGAACCCCCCCTCCCCGCCAAGGACAGTTAAAACCCAGTTTAGATACCGAGTAAAGCTCCCTCCACCCTGTCTTGTCAAATGCTCTCAGGGCAGTAAGAGCATGGTCTAGGTACAGAAAAAGGAAGACAGACTTGCATTTATATAGCGCCTTTCATGATCAGCAGACTTCTTCAAGCGTTTTATAGCCAAGTACTTCTGAAGTGTAGTCACTGTTGTGATGTAGGAAATGTGACAGCCAATTTGCTCACAATAAGCTCCCACAAACTCCAACGGATAGTGACCAATAATCTGTTTTTGTGATGTTGATTGAGGGATAAATATTGGCCAGGACACTGGGGAGAACTCCCCTGCTCTTCAAAAAGCGCCATGGGATCTTTTAAGTTCACCTGAGAGGCACACTGTTTCTCACACCAGCCTCCCTTAGGGTCAATTTTTGTACCTGTTGGATAATGAGTTTGCTGCTGTGAATTTTGCCTCTGGGCTATATTGTGAGAGTCACTGAGCTCTGGTTTCAGTGTTGGCTCGTTATATATATCTTCAGATAATTTTCCAATTCCTGCATTGCAACAGTGATTCCACTTCAAAAAACGTACTTCATTGGCTGTAAAGCGGTTTGAGATGTCCGGTGGTCATGGAAGGTGCTATATAAATGCAAGTCTTATTTTTCTTTGAAAGCCTTGATTGAATCTGCCTCCACTGCACTCTCAGGCAGTGCATTCCAAATCCTAACCACTCGCTCCATAAAAATGTTTTTATCATGTTGCCTTTGTTTCTTTTGTCAGTCACCTTAAATTGGTGTCCTCTGGTTCTCGATCCTTCAGTCAATGGGGACAGTTTTCTCCCTAACTACTCTGTCCAGACCTCGACCTCTAGCAAATCTCTTAATCTTCTCTTCTCTAAGGAGAAGAGCCCCCGCTTCTCCAATCTATCCACGTAACTCATCCCTGGAATCATTCGCGTGAATCTTTTCTGCACCCTCTCTAATTTCTTCACATTCTTCCTAAAGTATGGTCCCAGAATTGGACACAATACTTCAGTTGAGGCCGAACCAGTGTTTTATACCGGTTTCCTTGCTTGTGTACTCTATGCCCCGACTTATAAAGCCCAGGATCCGGCATGCTTTATTAACTACGTTCTCAACTTGCCCTACCACCTTCAATGATTTGTGCACATATACCCCTAGGGTCCCTGTGCTCCTGCACCCCTTTTAGAATTGTATCCTTTATTTTATATTGCCTCTCCGTGATCTTCCTACCAAAATGAATCACTTCACACTTCTCTGCTTTAAATTTCATCTGACACATGTCTGCCCATTCCACCAGCCTGTCTATGTCCTTTCGAAGTTTATCACTGTCCTCCTCACAGTTTCACAATACTTCAAAGTTTTATGTCATCTACAAATTTTGAAATTGTGCCCTGTGCACCCAAGTCTAGGTCAGTAATATAGATCAAGAAGAGCAGGGGCCCTAGTACCAACCCCTGGGGAACCCCACTACATACTTTCCTCCAGTCGAGAAACAATTGTTTACCACTACTCTAATAAAAACAAAATACTGCAGATACTGGAAATCTGAAATAAAAACAGAAAGTGCTGTAAATACTCAGCAGGTCAGGCAGCATCTGTGGAGGGCTCTCTCCATAGATACTGCCTGACCTGCTGAGTATTTCCAGCACTTTCTGTTTTTATCTCTGTTGACCGCTACTCACTGTTTCCTTTTATTCCATGGGCTCCAACTTTGCTGACAAGCCTTTATCAAAGGCCTTTTGGAAGTCCATGTACACCAGATCAACCGCATTACCCTCATCAACCCTCTCTGCTACCTCATCAAAAGTTCAGCCACGTTACTCATAACTCGCATCTAGTCCTGTTCACCCATCACCCCTGTGCTCGCTGACCTATATTGGCTCCTGGTTCGACAACAGCTCAATTTTAAAATCCTCATCCTTGTTTCCAAATCCCTCCCTATCTCTGTAATCTTCAGCCCCACAAGCCTCTGAGGGCGGCACAGTGGCACAGTGGTTAGCACCGCAGCCTCACAGCTCCAGCGACCCGGGTTCGGTTCTGGGTACTGCCTGTGCGGAGTTTGCAAGTTCTCCCTGTGACCGCGTGGGTTTCCGCCGGGTGCTCCGGTTTCCTCCCACATCCAAAGACTTGCAGGTTGATGGGTAAATTGGCATTTGTAAATTGCCCCTAGTATAGGTAGGTGGTAGGAGAATTGTGGGGATGTGGTAGAGAATATAGGATTAGTATAAATGGGTGGTTGTTGGTCGGCACAGACTCTGTTTCAGTGCTGTATCTCTAAATAAATAAAAAATAAATATCTGCACTCCTCCAATTCTGGTCTCTTGAGCATCCCTGATTTTAATCACTGCACCATTGGTGGCCGTGCCTTCAATTGCGTAGGTCCTAAGCTCTGGAATTCCCTCCCTATACTTCTCTGCCTCTCTGTGCATCTGTGAGTGTGTGTACGCACGCCTGTAAGTGCGTGTGTCTCTGTATGAGTGTGTGTGTGCATCTGTGTGTGTGTACGTGTCCGTGTGTGTGCCTGTGAGTGTGTGTATTGTATCTTAATTATAAAACCTTACCACGCGATCATGAAAACAAGTCGGTACTTCCTAATAAAACCTGTTAAACAACCTCCCACACAGCAACATGCGTTCACTGTGGGCTGGAAGATTTATTTATCTTTTGTTTAACTAACGATATAGAATTATGAGTGGAAAGAAATCATTACTGCTCCTGCTCATCTTTGTTCAGTCAAAATGAGACAATGATGACAAACTATAGGTTTGATGGATTAGGTTTAAAGTAAGGGGATTTGGTGGACAGAGTGGCTGTAAAAAATATTCGTATTAACAGATGCTGCATTTTCTCTCGCCAGTTTCCTCCTTTCCTTCCTGAGATTACTGACTCTCTGCTAATGTTGCACACGGCTTACCTTCCCCCACACAGTATCTCATTCACTGATGATTGTTCTTGTATGAGAGTGAATGGTGGTGAGAGCCTGGGGACATCCTAGTCCTGTCTGTTACCTCATGTGCGCGCAGAGGCAACTGTCTAGTGAGGTTGTGGGACAGAGGTATGAGCAGGAACCCTGACTAACTCTACCCCCACCCCCCCCATCAAAGAGACTGAGAACACCTGAGCCTGATCATAACTCCTGGTGGGAGTCGAGCGGTTGGGATATCGGCAGATATGAGGCCGTCTGTTCCATGGCAGCAGGAGCCCCTGGAGTCTCCTAGCCAAACCCAGCAAGAAGCAGCAGCTCTCCAGCGAGCATGAACAGGGTTTTGGGTGGCAGGAGGTTGCTGCCCGAGACCTCGCCAGGAGGCCGCATAATGGTCCTCACCAGGCAGCTTTGTCCTTAATGACTCAATCCCCTTTCCCTGCCTCTGTACTTGCTTAAGATCTGTTACATCTCTAACCTTTTCAGTTCTGATGAAAGGTCATCCACCTGAAACATTAACTCTGTTTTTCTTGCCACAGATACTGTTCTGATCTGAGCATTTCCAGCATTTTCAGTTTGGTATCTGAGGAGTCACGAATGGGTCTGAAAACTGCAATCATCAGTGAACATCCCCACTTCTGACCTTATGGAGGGAAGGTCATTGATGAAGCAGCTGAAGATAGTGGGGCCTAGGACACTACCCTGAGGAACTCCTGTAGATGATTGACCTCCAGCAACCACAACCATCTTACTTTGCGCTAGGTATGACTCCAACCAGTGGAAAGTTTTCCCATTGACTCCAGTTTTGCTCGGGCTCCTTGAAGTCATACTCAGTCAAATGCTGCCTTGGTGTCAAGGGCTGTTACTCCCACCTCACCTTTGGAAGGTCTTTCTTTAAACTAAATAAAAATAGGAGCAAGGGTGGGAAATTAAGGACAACAATATGAGCAGAATGAAAAATTATTTTTTCTGAATTTTTACTGAGACATTTTTAAGTGTATATTTTAGTTTTATAGGATTAATGTTTAACTAATAAATTTAGTTCCAATGTTTGAGCAACATTATTACTCTAATAAAGAACTTGCATTTCTCTAGTGCCTTTCACGGCCTCAGAACGTCCCAAAGCGCTTTCCAGCCAATGAAGTATCTTTGAAGCGTAGTCACTGTTGTAATGTATACAGCAGCCAATCTGTGCAAAACCATCTCCCACAAACAGCAATGTGATATTGCCTAGATCACCTGTTTTTGTGATGTTGGTTGAGAGATAAATGTTGTCCAGGACAGCAGGGAGAACTCCACTGCTCTTCTTCAAAATAGTGCGCTAGGATTTACATCTAATTGAGAGGGCACCAGAGCCTCGGTTTACACCTCAACTGAAAGGCTGCACCTCTGGCATTGCAGCATTCCCTCAGTACTGCACTGGGAGTGTCGGCCTAGATTATAGGCTGAAGGCCAGATCTGAAAGTTGAGGCAGTGGCTGTGTGTTTGCTGAGCCTGGAAGCTACGCTGCTATTTTGCATGGCCCAGGTCCTTAATTGGCCTCGATCGGGACTTCTGCCCCTCTAAGGCAGGAACTCCCGCTTCCAAGAGCTGCTGGCCAGTCAGAGGCCGGGCAACTCTTCAGTCCCAGCAGCACCAGCGGGAGTGGTGGCCACTGCTGGGACTGCACCCAGCAAGAAGAGGAACGATGGACGTCGCCCTTCAAAGAGTTAAGTGGGGTCAGGCCTCACTGGGGACAATTGGCTAGGCCCTGGCAAGGTGGGTGGGGCGATGGCAGTAGTTTTAGCGGGGGCAGCCTCCTTAGGTGCTGAAGTGCCTGTCCGCCGGTGCTAAAATACCAGCGGCGGTGGGAGGAGGCCCTTAAGTGGCAATTAACTGGCCACTTAAGTGCCTCAATTGGCCTGGGGTGGGCTGTTTGCCACCTCTCCCGCTGCTGGTAAAATTGCAGTGGGGGTGGGTAGACAATGGGCAAGGCACCGCCCCCTCCCCCCCCCAGCCTGCTCCCGGAGGTGGGGGGGGTGGGGGGGGCGTTAAATTCCAGCCCAAGTCTCCAGAATGGGACTACGAACCCACAACCATCTGACTCCAGTGGTGAAAGTGCTGCCCACTGAGCCAGAACTGATATATACGGCTTTGGCATTATTTAAAAATACCATCTAATTGGCTAGTATTGGCCAGGTCAAGGGTATAGATGAATGTTTGGCCAGCCTAAGAGACCATTGTCAGGAACATTACACCAAGTTTATCAAGTGATAATTATCATGCGGATAATTTTTATTTTTCATTAATGTGACTAGTACATGGATGGCAAAATTCCCTCACACTGTCAGTGAAGAATTCATGCTGAATCCAATCACAAGGTAATGACTCAGGATAAGTATAATGAGAATATCTTTTATTAAAGATATCCTAACACATTAGGCTGAAGAGGAAACTCTTCTGCAAATCAGATCACCAATGTGCCTTTAATTTCAGGCTAACTGAAAACCATGATAATGGTGACAGATTAGCAACGAAATAAGGTCACAAAGATTACTAAAAAAGATCTTTTCAGCATATACATTTTATGAGTAACAGGAGAGATTGGAGAAGCTGTGATTGTTCCCCTTGGAGCATAGAGACGCTTAAGGGGAGAGTTAAGAAAGGTGTTCAAAATTCTGAAAGGTTTTGATGGAGTAGATCGGGAGAAACTGTTTCCATACGAGAAGGCCGATAACCAGAGGACACAGATTTAAGATAATTGGCAAAGGAACCAGGGGAGAGATGGGGAGGTTTGTTTACAGTTAGTTGTTGTGATCTGGAATTCACTGCCTGAAAGGATGGTGGAAGCAGATTCAATACTAACTTTAAAATGGGAATTGGAGAAATAACTGAAGGGGAAAAATTACAGGGCCATGGGGAAATGGGCAAGGGAGTGTAATTAATTAGATAGCTCTTTCAAAGAGCAGGCACAGATCCGATGGGCCAAATGGTCTCTTTCTGCGATCAAAAAAGTTTGTCCAATTTCAAGACATCAGCCCCACATTCCATCTGTCTCCCTCCGTCACGCAGTTCCTCATTCCGCCTTCTCCTTATATCACCCAATCCCTTCCCTCTCCACAAACAGGTTTCATTGACTTTTGAATCCATTTGAACTCACTGCTTCCAGTCTCTTTCCCTGCTAAAAACGCTTCGGCTGAGAAAATTCCCCAAGCATCTTTCTTACTCCTAACCTCCTCACTCCAATATTCTCCAGGACATTGCTGCAAACGATTCTGGGAGAAACATCATAGAGGCATTACAGGGTCAGTTTATTCATTTTCTTTGAATACTTTTGTTCATAATGTTTAAAAATATTGGCATTGAGGAGAAAAAGGCTCTTTGTCTGACAGTCAAAGATCATCCAACCCAATGACAAAGAGTGCTTTCCCTTTCCAGTTGGTAACTGTGAGGATGGACTTGTCAGTGACCAATGGCAATTGGGTGGGGGCGGGGCATGGCATCTGGCAGTCATGTGATGAAACCTCCAGGAATATGTTCAGCCAGAGTTGGCAACCCTATCGGAAATGTTTATGTTGATCTGCTTTTCGGACCTTCAACCTGATCCCATCCTGTTCAGTCTGATTTTAGACTTGGGAAAATCTGACAATCCCAGTCCTGCCAAGCATCCACTTTCTGGAATTTTCTCTAAAATGGTGTCATGGATTTAACACTAACTCCCCTCCAAAAATATATATACACATTTTCTTTTTCCTACCCATGAAGGAATTCAGGTCAACTGAAGAAAGGAAAGCTTCAAATGGTGAGATAAAAATAATGATGAAGACAAGGACATTAAATCCAAATCTCCCAAGTAAAGTTGCCAATTATAGCTTGATGTATTCTTGGAGGTTTCATCACATGACTTGCTGCTGCCAACTGCCCCACCCCCACACTCCTGCCATTGGTCACTTGACAAGTCCATCCTCATGGTACCCCACTTTCCCACAGCCAATCAGAAAGTGAATAGACTCTTCATTACCTGATTGAATGATCTTTGCCTGCCACTCATATAGTCCTTTTTCTCCCATCGCCAATATTTTTATAATAAAAACAACTTATAACTGATATAACTAGTAAACAAATGCTTTCAAAGAATTTAAAAAACAATCTTTAAGACGTCTTTGATTTGTCTCCTGGGTTTTGCAAGCAGCAATGTCCTTGTGATTATTCTTCAATTCCAGGATAATTCTGGGCCTAGGCCCAGGTGAAGCAGTAAATTCAGGTGGAATATCACCTGCTGCATGATTAATGGATAGGTTTTACTCCCACACAGAAACACATGAATTAAGCAGTGAGATGTTAAAATAGAAATGAGTGTCCATTATGAAACTGCTTGCACCGAAAAGCAGTATCAGTTTTCTAAGTGTCATGACTGAAAAGTAAGTTATTAAATGGTTGGTTCATTTGACACAGGAATGACAGCAGCACTAGATACTGCCTCCATGATAGATGCCTCCAAATAACAGACATCACATGAGGCTTTTGTGAGGCCTTGTTTACAAGCTTCCAGTAAAAGCCTGGTGTAGGCCTCTGTTGCCAAGGATATGAAGATTCCATACAAATAGGCTTGCCAACCCTTCAGGATTGCTGTGGTGTCTCCTAGGGATTGAGGATTAATCTTCAGGACACTGCTGTTTACTAGTTATATCAACAAAACCCAGGAGAAAAGCATGGAGAACATTAAACAACAATCGTGTGAGTTTTTTTTTTCATTTTCTTTGAACATTTATTAGTTATAGAAATATTGGGGACTATTAAAAAAAAAGCTATTTGATTGACAAGTCAAGAACCATCCAATCAGGTAAGGAAGAGACTATTCTCCTTCTGATTGGCCGTGGAAAGGCAGGACACGGCGTGGATAGAGGTAGGTGCTTGAGTGATGAAAATTCCAGGAATATGTCCAACCTGAGTTGGCAATCCTACATACAATTGGAGCAGGGTCCAATGTAGTGATCTTGTGTTCACCAATGACTTACAGGATATGGAGGCCTGTACTGATTAAAGTGAGAATAATCATCGATATCATCCTGGAAAATGGAAATCTACTGCAGAGAATTCTCTAGTGGAACTCTCCGAGAGTCAGGTGATTAAAAAGGGTATTTCTTGATGGTTGTATGCTGCTCTTGGGCACTCATTCAGTCATTCTCATTCCAAATACAATATATTGGGCAGGAAGTTGCAGTGTGGGTTTTCCCCATCTTTAAACCCCCAGTTCTTATATTTGGGTTATTAATAGAAGGTACTGGAGGGCAGTGCTTGGTCTCAATGGGTGTTTTGGATTCTATTTCCAGCTCCCCTTTTTTCTATTATTTTATTGCTTAGTTAAGAGCTCACATCCTTACCCTGTCCGGGAGGGATAGTTGATCTCTAACTACCCATTACACTGGGGGTATAGGAACACTGCCTGTTGATCCAAACTGGGAGTGGGGCGGGGGGGAGTTATGAGGGAAGGGTAATGTGAAAGCTGTTTCTCTCAGGCACTACGTGTTACTGGATCATTTTGAGTCCTGGAACTTCCTCCAATCCGCTCCTGCTGCACTGCTGTAACGTGGCCAGAAGTGCAACACAAATCCCTGTTTACACGGCCATCGCTTCTGGCAAAGTTAAAACCGAGGAACAGGAGCGGGGAGAGCCGGCGCAGGACTTTGCCGCTTCACCAACACTGACGGGAATTTGAATTTTTATTTAAGGTGAGCCTCTGAATGACTGCTGGCAAATGTAGGACATGCCTACGTCTCTCTTAAAGAAGGCACAACCCTGATATTAATGTGGTGTTGGCCGTGGCTCACACCCTTGTCTGAGTCAAAAGGTTGTGGGTTTAAGACCCAGAGACCTGAGGAAAAAAATAATTCAGGCTAACGCTCTCAGTGCAGTGCTGAGGGAGTGCTGCAATGTCAGAGGCGCTGTCTGTTGGATGAGACACTAAATTGAGGCCCTGTCTGCCCTCTCAGGTGGATATAAAAGATCCCAAGGCACTGTTTGAAGACGAGCATGGGAGTTCTCCCCAGTGTTCTGACCTATATTTATCCCTCCATCACTAAAACAGATTGTCTGGTCATTACTACCTTACTGTTTATGGGATCATGCTGTGCGCAAATTGCCACATTTCCTACATTATAAGAGTCACTATACTTCAAAAAGTACTTCATTAGCTATGGAGTCATAGAGTCATTTACGGCACAGAAGGAGGCCATTCAACCCCTCAAGTCCATGCTAGCTCTCCACGGAGCTATGCAGTCAGTCCCACTCCCTGCTCGATCCCTGTAGCCCTGCAAGTCTATTTCTCTCACGTGGCCATCCAACTTCCTCTTGAAGTTACTGATCGTCTCCGCTTCCACCGTGGGCAGTGAGTTCCAGGTCATTACCACCCACTGTGTAAAAAAAGTGCTTCCTCTTATTCCCCCTGCATCTTTTGCCCAAAACTTTCACTCTGTGTCTCCTAGTCTCCTGAGGGGAAGTTTATAAGATCCTGAACGGTCTTGATCAGGTGAATGTGGAGAGGATATTTCCTCTTGTGAATGAGTCCAGAACTAGGGGGCACTGTTTTAAAATTAGGGGTCGCCCTTTTAGGACAGAGATGAGGAGAAACTTTTTCTCTCAGAAGGTTGTGTGACTTTGGAACTCTCCACCTCAGAAGGTGGTGGAGGCGGGGTCATTGAATATTTTTAAGACGGAGGTAGATAGATTGTTAGGCAAGGGAATCAAACGTTATTGGGGATGGGTGGGAGTATGGAATTTGAAACACAAACAGATCAGCCATGATCTTATTGAATGGCGGAGCAGGCTAGAGGGGCCGAATGGTCTACTTCTGCTCCTAATTCATATGTTCGTATGTAATCCTTGTACAATTTGTTAATGGGAACAGCTTTTCCTTGTCTAACTTATCTAAACCTGTCATAATTTTGTACACTTCTATTAAATCTCCCCTCAATCTCCTTTGTTCTAAGAAGAAACACAAATTTTCCAACCTACTCTTGTAACTAAAGTCCTCCATCCCTGGAACCATTCTGGTAATTCTCCTCTGCACTCTTTCAAGGACCCTCACATCCTTCCTAAAGTGTGGTGACCAGAACTGGACACAATACTCTAGTTGGGGCCTAAACAGAGCTTTATAAAGGTTCAGCATAATTTCCCTGCGTTTGTACTCAATACCTCTATTTATGAAGTCCAAGATCCCATATGCTTTACTAACCACTCTCTCAGTATGTCCTGTCACCTTCAAAGATCGATGCAGGTGCACCCCCAGGTCCCTCTGTTCCCGCACACTCTTTAGAACTGTGCCATTAAGTATATATTGCCCCTCCCTATTGTGCTAAAATGCATCACCTCACACTTGTCAGTATTAAATTCAGTCTGCCCATTCTGCTCGCCTGTCTGTGTCCTGTTGCAGGCTATGAAATTCTTTGGGGCATCCTGTAGAAATTCAGGTCCTTTCTGCTGTTATGTGTCATCTGAATGCTGAGAACTAATAGTCCCAGCAGTCAGTTCTCAGCCTTGTTGTTCGTTAAAATCAAATGGCAGGGCCCCTCAGGAAAGATCCTCATAAAGAAAATTACAAAATGAAACTCTGTGTGTCGGACAATCGGGGATAGTACCTGCTACCAGATTTAATATCAGACCAGGTTGTCAAATAACATGTAAAGTCACTAAAACAATAGACAAATACAATAATATTCCAGCCTTGAAATGGACTTGGGGCCCCACAGCGTCGTGTGAGAACAAGTCGGTGTGTTCCCTTGTAACAGTGTTTTTCAGTGTGGACTCTGCTTCAGTTTGTAACACACAAAATAAGGGACTTGGAGTTGGAGAGAACAGACTTTACAGCAATGTGTTGCTTCACTCATATTTAATGAGCTGCCATTTGCAGTGTTGGATTTTGACCGCTGCTCTGATTATGGGCAGAATAGAAACAGGAACAGAAATATGTGAATGATAACAAGACCTAGAAAATACAGGAATAAAGCTTTCCTGTGGGGCATACTTAAAGTGCACATGATAAATCCAACCGAGAATTCAGGAAAAACCTCTTTACCCAGGTGTGGAACTCCCTACTACCTGGAGTGGTTGAGATGAATAGCCTAGATACATTAAATGGGAAGCTAGATAAACAAATGAGGAAGACAGGAATAGAAGGATATCCTGATAGGGTGAGATGAAATATTGCAATAGAATTTATATCATAGAAACAGGCCATTCGGCCCAACTGAACTAAGCTGGTGTGAATGCTCCACCAGAGTCTTCTCCCTTCCTACTTCATTTCATCTCATCAGCATAACTTTCCATTCCTTTCGCATAGTTCAGCATTAACACTGGCACAGAACAGCTGGGCTGAATGGCCTTAGCTTTACTCCTATCTTCAACCTGTGTGACTCTTCTTTCATTATCAGCTGCAGTTATCATCAGATGTCAGCTGAAGATTTGAGCTGCTTCAGCCAGGAAGAATTTCCTCAGACACAAGACTGAGTAAAGCGTTGTGTTGAACTCTCAGCACCCAAAGTGAGTCTGCTTCAAACTAACTCAGGTGTCTATATCTGTCTGTGTGTGTGGTTCTGTTTCTGTGTGTGCTTTTCTTCATGTGTTACTTTGTATGTATCTGTGTTTTGTGTGCATGTGTTTCTGTGCATTTCTTTGTGTGTATCTGTGTATCTTTGTGTGTTTCTTTGTATATATCTATGTTGCTGTGTAGGTGTTTGTCTGAGTTTCTGTGTGTGTGTTTGTGTCTGAGTTTCTGTGTGTTTGTGTCTGTGTTTCTGTGTGCGTGTCTGAGTTTCTGTGTGTGTGTCTGTGTCTGTGTGTGTCTGTGTTTGTGTTTCCGTGTGTGTGTCTGTGTTTCCGTGTGTGTGTCTGTGTTTCTGTGTGTGTGTTTGTTTCTGTGTGTGTGTCTGTGTGTGTGTCTGAGTTTCTGTGTGTGTGTCTGAGTTTCTGTGTGCGTGTCTGAGTTTCTGTGTGTGTGTCTGAGTTTCTGTGTGTGTGTCTGTGTGTGTGTGTCTGAGTTTCTGTGTGTGTGTCTGAGTTTCTGTGTGTGTGTCTGTGTGTGCGTGTCTGAGTTTCTGTGTGTGTGTCTGAGTTTCTGTGTGTGTGTCTGAGTTTCTGTGTGTGTGTCTGTGTGTGTGTGTCTGAGTTTCTGTGTGTGTGTCTGAGTTTCTGTGTGTGTGTCTGAGTTTCTGTGTGTGTGTCTGAGTTTCTGTGTGCGTGTCTGAGTTTCTGTGTGTGTGTCTCTGTGTGCGTGTCTGAGTTTCTGTGTGTGTGTCTGTGTGTGTGTGTCTGAGTTTCTGTGTGTGTGTCTGTATTTCAGTGTGTGTGTCTGTGTTTGTTTCTGTGTCTGAGTTTGTGTGTGTGTGTCTGTATTTCAGTGTGTGTGTCTGTGTCTGTGTTTCTGTGTCTGTGTGTGTGTGTTTCTGTGTCTGTGTTTCTGTGTGTGTGTGTGTTTCTGTGTGTGAGATGTGCGGTGGGAGTCCAGCCCAAGAGAATTTCAATGAAGCATTTTTCTTCCATTCCACGTGCCTTTAATTCCGTTATACATACAAATCTGCAGGTGAAATAATTTATCAGCACTGGAACAGCCAGGAATCCACAAATTAACAACACATCAACTTACAAATTAAAAACATTGCCATTTAGAAAATAAAAACCCTTGAGAACAGTGTTGATGGTTCAGTGAGGATAACCTGTGATCGGATTGAGTTCCCCTCAGCCCAAAAAGCAGAAACAATATTCAACAAAAACGCCTGCTCATTAAACCTCGACACCTTCCGGAAAGTGTTCAGTGGCAAAAAGAAATGGGCTTGGCTGTGATGCCCTCTGTCGTCAAATAGCTGAACGGCACCAGAGGGCATCCATTACCTGTGGGACTCTACCTCGTCCAGAGAAAGGGAGAGAGAGAATAAACATATTGGAGGACATGCTGAGAGTTAGAGAGAACTATAGTGTAGGTTCAGCGCACACAGGAAGGAGGAATTTATAGTCACCCATTAAGATCAATTCTTACTAAAATCACCAATACGTTGTACACAAGAGTGACATTCGGTGGGACATAGATCACAGATGCAATGAGCGGTCTCCTACGCGCTGCTTACAAGTCACTAGACAAAAGCCAGAAAGACAAACAATGTTTTCGGTGCCTGACACATTCAACAACACTCAAGACAGAACAGTATTTGACATTAATATTTTAAACATCTTTGAATTTACAAGCAGGCACAGTGATGGGTTTGATTGCTAAGTAAGCTTAGAGCGGCCCGGGGTTTATGGACCCCAGTTATACCACCAATCCTGCATCATTCGCTGGCTGGCGAAGGTGCAGAGCTTTGCACAGTGTGCTTACACATGAGCAGAACTCCATTGATTACTATCCAAGTATCAAGAGAGCTGGCTGTTTGGTGATATGGATCATGTTTAATGTTCCTGGTTGGTCCATTTGTGATTTATCACCTGCTGCAGTTATACTGCAGCCAGTGAGAGGCTGAAGGCGAGTGAGGCAATCCTCTTCAGTGCTTACCACACTTAGGCTGAGACCCACAATCCTGGGCCGAGGGAATGCTGAAGTGGCAGAGGTGCCATCTTTCAGACGAGGTGTTAAACCAAGGTCTTGTTTGCTGTTTCAGGTGGACATAAAAGATCCCATGGCATTATTTCAAAGACGAGCAGGGAGTTCTCCCCAGTATCCTGGGCCACTTTTTATCCCTAAACTACATCACGAAATACAGACTTTCTGATCATTTATCACATTGCTGTTTGTGGGAGCTTGCTGTGTCTAATTTGGCTGCTGCGTTTCCTGCATTACAACATTATCTTTCCATTCTACAGTTATTATGTGACCTACTGCACGTTTTGTATTTGCTTGGTCTGCAAAACCATAACAAAATAATGTTTCCATTTTTTCATACAAAATATAAACAGTACAGTGAACAACCAGATCTCTTACTCATAGACCACAGAAACTCTCCTGTAGCCAGAGAGTAACATAATTTTCATTGAGCATCTCTTCAGCACCCCAGAGGACTGTGCTCGAAGCCTCTATCCACTGCGCCTCACTAACCCCTCTCAGTACACACAGAGTTCCCTACAACACCTGATTAATAACTCGCACTGACTTCCATCGGCAGGAATGGACTAAGCAACACCCATAAAAGGAGCCTCGGTATATTATGTGCCTCTACCTCATGTAGATCAGTTTGAGATAGGAACATGGGAAGAGGACGAGGCCATTCAGCCCCTCGAGCCTGTTCTGCCATTCAATGAGATCATGGTGATCTGTGACCTAACTCCATATACCCGCTTTTGCCTCATCTCCCTTAATATTTTTGGCTAACAAAAATCTATCTCAGATTTAAATTAACAATTAATTGACATCAGTTGCCATGTGCAGAAGAGAGTTCCAAACTTCTACCACCCTTTGTGTGTACAGGTGTTTCCTAATTTCACTCCTGAAAGTTCTGCCTCTAATTTTTTAGACTACGCTCCAGTCCGAGACTCCCCAACTGGCGGAAATAGATTATTTCTATCTACCCTATCTGTTCCCCTATCTTGAAAAACCTTGATCAAATCACCCCTTAATCTTCTAAATTCCAGGGAATACAACCCTAATGTGTAATCTCTCCTTGTAATTTAACCCTTGGAGTCCAGGCATCATTCTGGTAAATCTGTATAAAGATGTGTCTGCCACACATGCCAAGTGTCAGGAACCTCCTGTACACACACCTTCATCCCCACAAATGTCCCAGGAACCAACGCATACTTTCCCGCCAGCCATTTGTTTCTCTGTCTCTCACGAACAATCAGCACGTTACCACCTCACAGCAAACCAGGGACATCACATAAAATAGCCAAGCACATGAAACAGAACCACAGAAAACTGGGTACAGATGACAAGACATGAGCAACATTCTCTACATGTGATTGTCTAAATCTCTTGGACCTGTAGTTGCCCTGACGCAGAATACCTGAAATTACAAACATGAAGACATAAATTATTATATTAAGTAAATATTGCATCTTCCAGCAGCTGCGTGCAGTTCTTTTGGGCCTCCTTATCTCGAGAGACAATGGATACGCGCCTGGAGGTGGTCAGTGGTTTGTGAAGCAGCGCCTGGAGTGGCTATAAAGGCCAATTCTGGAGTGACAGGCTCTTCCACAGGTGCTGCAGAGAAATTTGTTTGTTGGGGCTGTTGCACAGTTGGCTCTCCCCTTGCGCCTCTGTCTTTTTTCCTGCCAACTACTAAGTCTCTTCGACTCGCCACAATTTAGCCCTGTCTTTATGGCTGCCCGCCAGCTCTGGCGAATGCTGGCAACTGACTCCCACGACTTGTGATCAATGTCACACGATTTCATGTCGCGTTTGCAGACGTCTTTATAACGGAGACATGGACGGCCGGTGGGTCTGATACCAGTGGCGAGCTCGCTGTACAATGTGTCTTTGGGGATCCTGCCATCTTCCATGCGGCTCACATGTACTGCGTGCAGTACAGCCAGGTATAAACCTACATGCAGTGCCGCTTTTTAAGTTCTGACTAATTAGGTTTTAGTTATATACATTTTTGTTTTGAAAGGTTCTTAACAATTCTGCGACTTGTACTCTGGATTTAAATTATTCATGGGAACTTTTGGTTAATGCAGCTTTCATTCAGCAGGATTATTCCCACCTCCCACTCTGGGAACTGGATGAAGCAGTCATTAGGAGAGACACTCGACACTCTGCTTCTCTGCATGCTGCAGAGAGTGTTCAATGATTCATGTACTGCAGTGTTTACAGTGGACAGTTAGAGTAACACAGTGTAAACGGTGAGACACACAGCGATGCAGGGACAAGGGATATTTGACATTAACTAATGTTAAGACCAGAGATCCATATCCTTCCTACAATACAACAGTGAGTACACTTCACAAAAGTGTACACTTCATTGGCTGTGAAGTACTTTTGGGCATCCTAAGATTGTAAAAGGCGTGATATAAATAAAAGTTCTTTCTCTTTTTCTATATAAGATGGCTGTCCTCTCTCAGTTACTGGCTCCAGTGAGTCTCAGGAACTTATTATATTCATCTCCACTGTTCTCTTTCCTCTATTCCAGTCCTAAGGCTGTTAACTCTCACTGGGCTGCCATTCTAAAAGTGCTGGCTAATATTACTCTCCAGTACCTTACCTTACTTTTTATACCATGAGTGAATTAGAGCAAGCTAGTCATGATGGAACCTAATTTGGTCCAGGTCAGATCAGCTGACAGCGAGCAGGGGCCCTGACTGATTGTTACCCGCATGCCAGCCCTGGGGGTGTTAAAGTCAGTATCATGATTCATAACCCTAAACGAACTGCACACACATGAAGTGAGACAACAGTAGTGATACAACAGACAGGTGCAGCTGAACATTACCAGATGTACATGAATTGCTCCCTTTTTACCCCAGTATGTCCTGGATATTGTTTTTGAATTGCGTCACTTTGAAATCTTTTTTTTCACATTCATTTCTCCTCGCTGTGTGTGTAGAGAGCAACATTTTGAGGCAGGGTGAATCAGTGGAGACAGAATGGTGACTACATGGTGCGAAGATCTGGTCTGGCCTTCAGCGTTTTAAGACAACCGCTTGTGCAGTGATCATTGGCCAAGCAACACAGGGAGTCAAAACACAGGCTGGCTCTTCCCAGACACTCCCTGAGTCCAGGAATCACTGCTGGTGAGCCCAGCAGGTCAGTCTTTAACATATTCACTGGCCATTGGGTTTAGGAGATTCCTCTGAGGCCTCTTCTTTTACTGGAAACCTTTGCTGGTAAAATCTGGTCGATGATTGCACCAGCAGAAATTTCCAGGCTTCCATTTCATTCTTTCCCTCACCCTTCCCACAGAGGTGCAGCATGCTAATGTGAGTTGCAGGCGTTTGTTCTGATCCTGCCACTAGCATTTTCAGAATCCGGAGGTCTCACGTGGAAGCCCGAGCACTATTAGCGATCCCCAGCCACTCGATTCAGGCCCAGTCACTGCTGGAGCAAGTAGGTTGGACACAGTTGCATTTTGGAAAGCTGCAAAATCTACATGGTTGGTCAGCTGGGAGTGTGAATTCATTTAAGAAAATAAATAAATATTATGGAATATTGCCGACAGTTAAGATCTCACCCTGACCCGTACAGTTTGCTTTCTCATGTTGTACCTGATCAATGTTTCTGTGAATTGTTTTTGCCGAATCGAGAGATACAAAGGTAGCCCACAGGCTGCTGATTATTCCCACGCTCGGATACCTGGCACTGGCAGCCATTGCCCTGCAGTCTGCCAGCAGCCTGTGCACATTACGCACATCATGGCTAAAGTCTGCCGCATTAAACGACAATAGGAGAGTCCGAGGATACAGATTCAACAGAGCCGCAGTCAGATTTCTTTCTGGGCACCGTTAAGAGTCTCTTGTCCTCGAATTCCTCCACAGCATTAGGTTTGAGTTTCCCGTTCTGCCCTTGCGTGTCCTTGGCTGGCTCTATGAATGCTACGCGCCGATCCATGGCAGCTTTCTCCCCGGAGATGTCATGGTTGGAGGTGGCACTCAGTATGGATGAGTGAATGCTCTCCTCCTGATGACTCCTCTGCTTCTCGGCTTTGTTCCTGCACTGGCAGCGACACGGCGTGAGGTACAAGTAGATGAGAACCAAAACCACACTGGCAACGCACCCAACCAGCGTGGTGTAGGCTGTGTTCAGTGACTCGTGTGTAGGACTCACCGTGGAGTTGTGCACCTTCAGTTGCACAGATATCGTCTCGTTGAATTGGCTGCTGCTGGCTAGGCAAGTGTAAGTCCCTGAATCTTCAAGTCTCAGATTGCTGATCCTCAGACTGCCATTGGGAAGTACCTTGAGACTTTGGTTGTTGTGCCCTGCCTGTATGGTCTCGTTGTCTGGGGTCACCCACACTTTTGTCATGTTCCTCAATCTGGTGTCGCAGTGAAATGTCAAGGTCCCCTCCAAAAAGGCCTCCACCTCTGAATCAATGATGGTGCTGCAGTTCATGTAGTCTCCTTGCAGCTCAAAGAGCTTGATGGACACCTTGTGGTTTAAGGGAAGGACACATTTAAACTCATTCCTGAAGTCCACTGCAGAGCTGAACTGTCGAGCATGCCACTGGGTGACCATGAGGTAAAGGTTACACTGGCATATCAGTGGGTTGTTGTGTATGTACAGGCCGTTTTTGAGGTACGCGGGGAGATTGGTGAGCTCCTGTACAGGCAAAGTCTTTATCTTGTTACTGGACACATCCAAAAGTTCCAGTCCAGATAGCCTGGTATTTTCCTTCACTAACTCCTGGGGGAAGCGAGTGATTAGATTCTGACTCAAGTACAACTTCTGCAGCCTGTTCAAACCTTCAAAGGCAGTTCTGTCAATCTGAGAGATCTGGTTGTTGTACAGCAGCAAAACCTCCAATTCTTCCAGCCCATGGAAGTGTAACTCTGCCAAGGTTTTGAGTTTGTTGGAGGACAGGTCAAGGTATTTCAAGTGTGGCACCTCTGTGAAGGCTTCCTCGGATGTGAAGAACAAGCCATTGTGGCTGAGGAGCAGTGTGTGGAGTCTCAACAGGGGAACTGTGGTCCACTCAGCACGCAAGCGGCTCACACTGTTGTAGCTGAGGTCCAGGACAGCTGTATATTCCGGGAGGGAGTTAGGGACATTAAGCAGTTCCCTTTTAGAGCAGCTGACTATATTACTGGCACAGATGCAATCAGAATGGCAATTCAGAGCAGACACACTCACAGGACAGTGGTTACACAGAGTCAGAAGAAGAAAAACAGACAGGTAGGAAATTCCCCTCTGGTATCCTCTAGTAAGGTAGAACTTCAAGAGGCAGCTTAACCACATTGTTAGGCTTTAGGAACTTGTCATTGAGCGTACCAGAGTAGACCAGGATTCACACCACACAAGGGAGAGAGGTTGGCTGCTGAGAAGCATTTCTGGCACCGGGAGCTTGTATCTGAAGCCATAAATAATTGAACATAGTGCAGACAGCAAGTAGGACCTGGCATCGTGCCTCAGCCCTGCATTTACCAATAAAAGTCACTGTTGCGTTTTCAACCATGCCTCGTATTTAACTCATTGCAGCTGTTTCTTGGAAGTTTCACTTACTGATCACAAAAATAAATCTCCTGGTTTAGCAGGGGTCCATTGGACTGTTCCTTCTGCAGGGGTTCCTCTGCCTGATCAGCGCTCCAGGTTAATCACCTTCCCTCCAGGTCCTCCTTAATTGCGGATCAACATTCAATGCAACAGCGGCGGCAACGACAACCCCTGAAACATCTGAAAGCGTGATCACCGACTCAAAAAGCCCAGAAAGACGGGAAAGGATGGACGAGTCTGCAGTGTGATTGAGGACCTGATTGCATCTAACGGGAGGCGGCAGCAAATCGCAAGCAGCAGACTTCTGGGGATGGGAAAGGAGAGACAAAAAGAGCAGTAACTCAAGCTGCAGGAGTGGAGAGAGCAGAGAGCCAACAGAGGTTGCACAGGACGATCCCAGGTTGAGAATGCAGAGCTCCTCTCTCCCAGCTTTGTCATTCAGCTCTCTGCGCACTCGGCTTGTTGCAAGTGACAAGACTGTTTATTTCTCTGCTCTTTGCTCTTTCCCTATTGGAGGAGAGGAGCATCCATCCACAACTCTTTGCCAGCCCCATCACCCCATTGGTCAAAGCACTGAAGCCAACCATCCAATGAGTAGTGTCTAAGGTTAACCCTTTGGGTGAGGGTTTTATTAGTGTATTTACTGCAGTACATTCACAATCTCTGCAGTGTCACTTAGATAAAAAAAAACTACAATCATTTTGAAGATTGCTTGGGTTTTTCCCCTCCTCCCCAATACTATTTTTAATGTTTAATACTTTTGTAGACTCCGCCCTCTAATCGAAAATGCCCCCCCTTGAAGATAAGTATCCAATATCAGAATCTGATGTAGAGATTTTTAAACTTTTAAAATGCGGATTTAAAGCTATCATCATCTTATTGGGGTTTGATATTAAAATTGGACTTGATTCAATTAATCACTGTTATCATTCAATAGCTAATAATTGATTAATATTCCCTTGCACGTCCATTTCAGTTACGTTTGAAATATGGTCAGTTGAGTGAGTCACGGTGCCTAAGTCATTGTCTTTTCCTCCAGTGATACAATTTCTGTGACAGAAACCAGCAAAACCATGGGATGTGATGATGTCATTCTGTCTCATTACCAATGTCATCTTTAATTTGTCACTGATTTAACCAGAGATGAAAGATGCAGTAACAAAAAAGACAATAGACTTGCATTTCTATAGCGCCTTTCACTGCCCCATGGAACTATAGAAAAGTTATGGCACAGAAGGAGGTCATTCAGCCCATCGTGACTGTGCCGGCTGAAAAAACTAGCCACCCAATCTAATCCCACAGTCCAGCACCTGGTCCGTAGTCTTGCAGGTTAAAGCACTTCAGGTGCATGTCCAGGTACCTTTTAAATGAGTTGAGGGTTTCTGTCTCCACCACCGTTCTGGGCAGTGAATTCCAGACACCCACCACCCTCTGGGTGAAAACGTTTTTCCTTATGTTCCCCTCTAATCCTTCTACCAATCACCTTAAATCTGTGCCCCCTGGTAACTGACCTTTCCGTGAGGAAAAACAGGTCCTTCCTGTTTACTCTCTCTAGGCCCCTCATAATTTTATACATCTTAATTAAGTCACCCCTCAAACTTCTCTGTTTTAAAGAAAACCCTAGCCTATCCAATCTTTCCTCATAGCTGCAATTTTCAAGCCCCGGCAACATTTTTGTAAATCTCCTCTGCAGACTCTCCAGAGCAACTACGTCCTTCCTGTAATGTGGTGACCAGAACTGTACACAATACTCCAGCTGTGGCCTAACCAGTGTTTTATACAGTTCCAGCATCACATCCCTGCTTTTGTATTTGATACTTCAGCCAAGAATGGAAAGCATTTCTTTATTGTATATTCCCTCGCTTTGTTTGCTCTCCCCAAATGCATTACCTCACACATCTCCTGCTTGAATTCCATTTGCCACTTTTCCGCCCATTCAACCAAACCATTGATATCGTTCTGGAGTCTACAGCTATCCTCTTCACTATCAAATGCACGGCCCATTTTTGTGTCATCTGCAAATTTCCCAATCATGCCTCCCACGTTTAAGTCCAAATCATTAATATATACCACAAACAGCAAGGGACTCAACACTGAGCCCTGTGGAACACCACTGGAAACCGCTTAAAACATCTGTCGACCATTACCCTTTGTTTTCTGTCACGGAGCCAATTGTGGATCCAATTCGATGTGGAATCTGTATGGGTAGAGCTGAGGAACACTAAGGGGCAAAAAACATTAGTGGGGGTTGAATATAGACCCCCAAACTGTAGTGGTAATGTTTAGAATTTCATTAAACAGGAAATTAGAGACGCATGCAATAAAGGAATGTCTGTAATTATGGGTGACTTTAATCTGCATATAGATTGGGCAAATCAAATTAGTCACAATACCATAGAGGAGGAATTCATGGAATGTATACGGGATGGTTTTCTGGACCAATACGTTAAGGAACCAACTAGAGAACGGGTCATCCTAGAATGGGTATTGTGTAATGAGAGAGGAATAATTGACAATCTAGTTGTGCGAGACCCATTGGGGATGAGTGACCATAATATGATAGAATTCTTCATCAAGATGGAGAGTGACGTAGTTGATTCTGAGACTAGGGTCCTGAATCTTAATAAAGGAAACTACGAAGGTATGAGGCACGATTTGGCTATAAAGAACAAAGAACAAAGATAATTACAGCACAGGAACAGGCCCTTCGGCCCTCCAAGCCTGCGCCGATCCAGATCCTCTCTCTAAACATGTCGCCTATTTTCTAAGGTTCTGTATCTCTTTTCTTCCTGCCCATTCATGTATCTGTCTAGATACATCTTAAAAGACTCCATCGTGCCCGCATCTACCACCTCCGCTGGCAATGCGTTCCAGGTGCCCACCACCCTCTGCGTAAAGAACTTTCCACGCATATCCCCCCTAAACTTTTCCCCTTTCACTTTGAACTCGTGTCCTCTAGTAATTGAAACCCCCACTCTGGGAAAAAGCCTCTTGCTATCCACCCTGTCTATACCTCTCATGATTTTGTACACCTCAATCAGGTCCCCCCTCAACCTCCGTCTTTCTAATGAAAATAATCCTAATCTGCTCAACCTCTCTTCATAGCTAGCGCCCTCCATACCAGGCAACATCCTGGTGAACCTCCTCTGCACCCTCTCCAAAGCATCCACATCCTTTTGATAATGTGGCGACCAGAACTGTACGCAGTATTCCAAATGTGGCCGAACCAAAGTCCTATACAACTGTAACATGACCTGCCAACTCTTGTACTCAATGCCCCGTCCGATGAAGGAAAGCATGCCGTATGCCTTCTTGACCACTCTATTTACCTGCGTTGCCACCTTCAGGGAACAGTGGACCTGAACACCCAAATCTCTCTGGACATCAATTTTCCCCAGGACTTTTCCATTTACTGTATAGTTCACTCTTGAATTGGATCTTCCAAAATGCATCACCTCGCATTTGCCCTGATTGAACTCCATCTGCCATTTCTCTGCCCAACTCTCCAATCTATCTATATTCTGCTGTATTCTCTGACAGTCCCCTTCACTATCTGCTACTCCACCAATCTTAGTGTCGTCTGCAAATTTGCTAATCAGTCCACCTATACTTTCCTCCAAATCATTAATGTATATCACAAACAACAGTGGTCCCAGCACGGATCCCTGTGGAACACCACTGGTCACACGTCTCCATTATGATGGATTGGGAAACGTTACTTAAAGGGATGACGGTGGATAGGCAATGGCAAGCATTCAAAGAGCACATGGATGAATTGCAACAATTGTTTATTCCTGTCTGGCGCAAAAGTAAAATGGGAATGGTCGCCAAACCATAGCTTACAAAGGAAATTAGAGATAGCATTAGATCCAAGGAAGAGGCATATAAATTCATCAGAAAAAACAACAGACCTGAGGATTGGGAGCAGTTTAGAATTCAGCAAAGGAAAACCAAGGGATTGATTAAGAAGGGGAAAATAGAGTATGAGAGTAAGCTTGCGGGAAACATAAAACCTGACTGTAAAAGTTTCTATAGGTATGTGAAGAGAAAAAGATTGGTGAAGACAAATGTAGGTCCCTTACAGTCAGAAACAGGGGAATTTATTCTGGAGAACAAAGAAATGGCTGACCAACTAAATACATACTTTGGTTCTGTCTTCACAAAGGAGGACACAAATAACATAGCAGAAATGTTGGGGATCACAGGGTTTAGTGAGAGAGAGGAATTGAAGGAAATCAGTATGAGTAGAGAATTGGTGTTGGGGAAACTAATGGGATTGAAGGCCAATAAATCCCCAGGGCCTGATAATCTACATCCCAGAGTGCTTAAGGAAGTGACCCTAGAAATAGTGGATGCATTTGTGGTCATCTTTCAAGATTCTATAGACTCTGGAACAGTTCCTACAGATTGGAGGGTAGCTAATGTAACCCCACTATTTAAAAAGGGAGGTAGACAGAAAGCAGGGAAATATAGACCGGTCAGCCTGACGTCTGTAGTGGGAAAAATTCTAGAGTCCATTATCAAAGATTTTATAGCAGAGCACTTGGAGGACAGTGGTAGAATTGGGCAGAGTCAGTATGGATTTACAAAAGGGAAATCATGCTGACAAATCTACTAGAATTCTTCGAGGATGTAACTAGTAGAGTTGATGAGGGACAGCCAGTGGATGTGGTTTATTTGGACTTTCAGAAGGCTTTTGACAAAGTCCCACATAAGAGGTTAGCGTATAAAATTAAAGTGCATGGGATTGGGGGTAATGTATAGCGATGGATAGAAAATTGGTTGGCAGACAGGAAACAAAGAGTAGGGATAAACGGGTCTTTTTCCGAATGGCAGGCTGTGACTAGTGGGGTACCGTAGGGATCAGTGCTAGGACCCCAGCTATTCACAATATATATTAATGATTTAGATGAGGGAACTAAATGTAATATCTCCAAATTTGCAGATGACACAAAACTGGGTGGGAGGGTGAGTTGTGAGGAGGATGCAGAGAGGCTTCAGGGTGATTTGGACAAGTTGAGTGAGTGGGCAAATGCATGACAGATGCAGTATAATGTGAATAAATGTGAGGTTATCCACTTTGGTAACAAAAACAGGAAGGTAAGCATGCGGGTGCGACAGGCAGTAAAAAGGGCAAATGGTATGTTGGCCTTCATAGCGAGAGGATTCGAGTACAGGAGCAGGGATGTCTTGCTGCAATTATACAGGGCCTTGGTGTGGCCACACCTGGAATATTGTGTGCAGTTTTGGTCTCCTTATCTGAGGAAGGATGCTCTTGCTATAGAGGGAGTGCAGCGAAGGTTTACCAGACTGATTCCTGGGATGGCGGGACTGACATATGAGGAGAGATTGAGTCAGTTAGGATTATATTCGCTGGAGTTGAATCACTGAATCCCCCACTATCAACATCCTAGGGGCTAACATTGACCAGAAACTGAACTGCAGTAGCCATATAAATACCGTGGCTACAAGAGCAGGTCAGAGGCTAGGAATTCTGAGGCGAGTAACTCACCTCCTGTCTCCCCAAAGCCTGTCCACCATCTACAAGGCACAAGTCAGGAGTGTGATGGAATACTCTCCACTTGCCTGGATGGGTGCAGCTCCAACAACACTCAAGAAGCTCGACACCATCCAGGACAAAGTAGCCCACTTGATTGGCATACCATCCACAAACATTCACTCCCTCCATCACCGACGCACAGTGGCAGCAGCGTGTACCATCTACAAGATGCACTGCAGCAATGCACCAAGGCTCCTTTGACAGCACCTTCCAAACCCACATCCTCTACCAACTAGAAGGACAAGGGCAGCAAATACATGCGAACACCACCAGCTGCAAGTTCCCCTCCAAGTCACTCACCATCCTGACTTGGAACTATATCACCGTTCCTTCACTGTCGCTGGGTCAAAATCCTGGAACTCCCTTCCTAACTGCACTGTGGGTCTACCTACCCCAAATGGACTGCAGCGGTTCAAGAAGGCAGCTCACCACCACCCTCTCAAGGGCAGTTAGGGATGGGTAATAAATGCTGGCCTAGCCAGTGACGCCCACATCCCATGAATGAATAAAGAAAAAAAGTTCAGAAGAGTGAGGGGGATCTCATAGAAACCTATAAAATTCTAACAGGACTTGACAGGGTAGATGCAGGAAGGATGTTCCCGATGGTGGGGGAGTCCAGAATCAGGGGTCATAGTCTAAGGATACGGGATAAATCTTTCAGGTCTGAGATGAGGAGGAATTGTTTCACCCAGAGAGTGGTGAACCTCTGGAATTCGCCACCACAGAAAGCAGTTGAGGCCAAAACATTGTATGTTTTCAAAAAAGTGTTAGATATAGCTCTTGCGGTGAAAGGGATCAAAGGTTGTGGGGGGAAAGCAGGACCAGGTTACTAAGTTGGAGGATCAGCCATGATTATAATGAATGGTGGAGCAAGCTTGAAGGGTTGAATGGCCTACTCCTGCTCCTATTTTCTCTATTTCTATGCCACATTCACCTGTATTTCATGAGCTTTTACTTTTCTGATCAGTCTGCCATGTGAGACCTTTTCAAATGCCTGACTGAAATCCATGTAGACCACATCCACAGCACAACCCTTATCAATCCTCATTGTTACTTCCTCAAAAAATTCAGTTAAATTAATAAGACACAACCTTCCCTTAAAAAATCCATGCTGACTATCCCTGATTAATCCATGCCTTTCTAAGTGGCAGTTTATCCTATCTCTCAGAATTGATTCCAATAATTTGCCCACCATGAGGTCAGACTGACTGGCCTGTAATTATTTGGTCTATCCTCACACCCTTTTTAAATGATACAACGTTTGCAGACCTCCAGTCCTCTGGTACCTCACCTGTATCTAGTGAAGATTTGAAAATGATCCTCAGAGCATCCACTATTTTCTCCCTTGCTTCCTTTAACAGCCTGGGATGCAATCCATCTGGCCCTGGTGATTTATCCACTTTCAAGGATGTCAGACCCTCTAGTACTTCCTCTCTCATTATGCTTATCGTATTTAATATTTCACATTCCTCCTTTTTAACTACAATGTTTGCATCATCCCTCTCCTTTGTGAAGACAGAGGCAAAGTACTCATTAAGAACCCTGCCCACATCTTCTGCATCCATGCATAAGTTACCTTGAACATCTCTGATAGACTCTACCCTTTCCTTAGTTATCCTCTCGCTCTTAATGTACTGATGAAATATCTTTGGGTTTTCCCTGATTTTACCTGCCAATATTTTTTCATGTCCTCTCTTTGCTTTCCTAATTTCCTGTTTTTATTTCACCCCTGTACTTTCTATACTCCTCTAGGCTTTCTAAAGTATTAAGTTTTTTGTGACTATCATAAGCTTTCTTTTTCTGCTTTGTCTTACCCTGTATGTTTCTAGATAACCAGGGGGTCTAGATTTGGCCGTACCACCCTTTTTCTTTGTGGGGACATGTTTACACTCTGCTTGTGAATGCCTCCCACTGGTTTGCTACTGATTTTCCTTCAAGTAGCTGTATCCAGTCCACTTTTGCCAGGTCACCTCTCAGCTTCGTAAAATTTGCCTTCCCCCAAATTAGAACTTTTACTCCTGTTTTATCTTTGTCCTTTTCCTTCATAATGCTAAATCTAACTGTATTATGGTCACTATCTCCAAAATGGTCACCCACTGTTACTTCATCCACTTGCCCAGCTTCATTTTCGAAGACCAAATTTAGAATTACGCCCCCTCTCATTGGACTTGTTACGTGCTGGCTAAAAAAAGTTCTCTTGAATGCAGTTCTAGAATTTTGTGCCCTTTTGTGTTCCAGTTGATATTGGGGTAGTTGAAATCCCCAACTATTATTGCCCTATTGTTTTTGCACTCAGAACTTTGCCTACATATTTGTTCGTCTATCTCCCTCTCACTATTTGGGAGTCTATAGTACACTCCTGGTAGTGTGGTTGCTCCTTTTGTTATTTCTGAGCTCAACCCTTATGGCCAAATTTGATGATTCATTTAACATATCATCCCTCCTCAAAGCTATTATTGATTCTTCAACCAATAATGCTACAAAAATGGCCTTTTTTATCCCCCTCTCTATCCTCCCCGAAAACTTTGTATCCAGGGATGTTGAGTTGCCATTGTTGCCCCTCTTTAAGCCAAGCATCCATGATAGCAACTATATCGTGTTGCCATGTGTCTATCTGTGCCCTCAGCTCATCGGCTTTATTTGCTGTACTCCTTGCATTTGAATAAATACCTTTTAACACTGCCAAATTCCTGTGCTGCACACTTTTTAACCTTTGCTTCTTCTGTCTTTCGGTGTCACTCGCTAACTTTCTGCCTCCCGTTCCCTGTCCTGAATTTATCCTATATGAAGCTGCCCTCAGGTTCCCATCCCCCTGCCGAACAAGTTTAAACCATCCCCACCCAACAGCACTAGCTAACTTTCTTGCAAGGATATTCATCCCAGTCCTGTTCATGTGTAGATCATCCAGCTTGTACAGGTCCCACCTTCCCCAGAACCAGTCCCAATGCCCCAGAAATCTGAAGCCCTCCCTTTTGCACCATCTCTCCGGCCACATATTCATCTGGTGTATTCTCCTTTTTCTATATTCATTAGCAAGTGTCCTTGGGAGAAATCCGGAGATTACTACCTTTGAGGTCCTGCTTGCTCATCTCTTTCCTAATTCCCTAAACTCAGCCTGCAGGACCTCATCCCTTTTTCTAATTATATCGTTGGTACCAATGTAGACCACGACCTCTGGCTGTGTACCCTTTCCCTCCAGAATACTTTGTAGCCGCTCGGTGATATCCATGACCCTTGCACCAGGGAGGCAACATACCATCCTGGAATCACGTCTGCGACCACAGAAACGTCTGTTTGTTCCTCTAACTATAGAATCCCCTACCACTATTGCTCTCCTGTCTTTTCTCCTCCCTCCCTGCACAGCTGAGCCACCCATGGTGCTCTGGTCATGACTCACACTGCACTCTCCAGAGAAACCCTCTCCTATTGGTACTCAGAACTGAACACTGGTTAGAAAGTGGGATGCCCTGCTGGGACTCCTAAACTACCTGCCTTGTCTTTCTTGTCTGTCTGGCAGCCACCCAGTCCCACCTCTGCCTTAAACTCCAGGGTGACTACCTCCTGAAACGAGCTATCGCTGATCCTCACAAATGCACCTCAGTGACACCAGCTGCTCCTCAAGTTCCAAGATTCGGCGCTTGAGTTTTTGCATTTGGTGGCACTTTCTGCACATGTAGTTTTCCAGGACATGGGTATGGTCCTGGAGTCCTCACATGGCACAAGATGTGCCCCAGGAACAATGTGGAGAGAACCTTACTCTGTATCTAACCTGTACTGTATTTGATGTCAGAGTCTCACACACTCTTCCTCCCTGTGCTGAAATCCAGATTCATTTCACTATATGCTCTAATTTAATCTTTTCCAGGAGCTCCAAATTGAGAAACTCCTCCTCTCCCTCAGCCTTCCCTTGCTTCTACAGTCTGCAGACTTGCTGTAGCTACTCACTGCTCTCAAATTCCCTCCGACTCCTGCCAACCCTGGTGGTGTCCTGTACTGTGGGTCCTGGGTTTCTCAGTAAGAATATTTATGTCCAACCTTAATAACACAGGAGCTGGGTGTACATATAATTCTTGATAGGTGACAATATTCAATTGCATTGGGCATGGTGTTGTAGTGATTAAGTTAATAGATTGAATATTTCAGTAGGATTAATAATCCAGAGATCATGAGTTCATATCCCCCCATGGCAGTTTGTGAATTTGAATTCAGTTTTTAAAAATCTGGAAATCAAAAGCTGGTGTCAGTGAAAGTGATCATGAAGCTGTGCAATGGTTGCAAAAACATTAATGACCTTTAGGGAACAAAGCCTGCCGTCCTTACCTGCTCTAGGCCTATACGTGATCCTTGTCCAAATCCCACGAGGTTGCCTCCCTGAAATTGAACTGCCTCTGAAGTGGTTCAACACAGGCGTTCTCAAACTATTTTAGTTGAAGGACCCTATTCATATGGTCTAGTTAATCACAGACACTCCATCTAAATTATAATACTACATAATACTCATAATATGGAAGTGCTGCAGTAAAACTGCTTTGATGCTTTTCAGAAAACAAGTATTCTATATAAAAGCTCGCATTTCTTGTTTTTAGGGAAATGTGGTTGGAATTGCAGAATGTGGTCCCACAAAATACCAGTAAAAATTCCATGTAATTAAAAGTAGGACTTTATTTACTCAGTCTGGTAAAGCAATGGCCCTTCAGAGACTGGGAGAATGTCTGAAGGATGGTCTGAGACTAGTCTGACAGCTTTGAGCATCTCAGTGAGTGATAATGCATCAATACAAGAGGCTCCAGGCGCGTATCCATTGTCTCTCGAGATAAGGAGGCCCAAAAGAAAAGAACAAGAGGCTGCAGTCTCCGTTATCTGCCATATCACTCAGTGCAGGGGCTTTTAACCCAAAAGCTCAGTGTCTTAAGCAGCAACAGGAGATCCTGATTGCAAACATGGTGGTGAGGTGAGATCTGAAACCTCAGCACACTGTTCTGGACAGTCACCCACTGCAACCACCCATACGACTGGCATTGCTCAGTCAGCACCTTCTCCCAGGTCTCCTCAGACTCCAGTGTGAGAACCACTGGTCAAGCCAGCTACTGAATTGTATCTAATCAGTAATAACACCTTCACCACACAGATTGCAGTGATTCACAAAGATAGTTCACCACCCACATCCTCAGGACAGCTCGGGATGGGCAATAATTACCAGCCTTGCCAGCTGCTTCAATTTAAAAAAAGGAGCACTCTCTTATCTTATTAGCTGCTCTCTCTGTTCATTGTCTATGTGCCTGTACCAGGACTCTGCTTGGTGCTGTCTCTTTATAGGGAGTTAAGTGCAATCTGTAAACTATGTATTAGTTTCAGTGTGTAATTGTCTTGCTTCGATGGAAATGCAGAATTCTTCTAGTAATTGGCACAGTCTGGGAGACAGTTACTGATGACTGGTTGAGGAGGGAGGAGGGGATACCAATTAGAGGGGGTAACACACTGGATAATGGAGAGGCACGAAGAAAGTCAACACTACAGCAATTAATTGATTTATTTGATCAAAGGTCATTCACCTAACTCTCAAACCCATTTATTTCCTGCAGAAATACAGTATCTGCTGACACTATCCAGAGCTATCAATACTGGGCAAATGCTAGCTCTGATGTTCAGTTAAACCGGAGGCATTGCCTTGTCCGAGAACTATGAACAGGAATAAAGGTTGCGAGATGCATCTGTGCAGGGATTTGCAGTGCTGGGGTAGGAGGTTGGGGGATGTGGATGGGTTAGTAAATGAGAGACATACTTGTATTCAGTTTCTCTCCTCTTTTCTACTTTCTCTCTGTTGCTTTTCCTCTCCCTGCCCAGAGAATTTTGGGCTCCAGTATCTGAGACATGATGTCTGATAAGTTTTTTCCTTCTTACCATGGGATGTGGGTGTCGCTGGCAAGACCAGCATTTATTGCCTATCCCTAATTGCACTTGAGAAGGTGGTGAGCTACCTTCTTGAACCGCTGCAGTCTGTCTGGTGTAGGTACATCCACTGTGCTGTTAGGAAGGGAGTTCTAGGTTTTTGACCTGGTGACAGTGAATATAGTTCCTAATTGGGGTTGTGTGTGACTTGGAGGGGAACTTGCAGTGCTTGGGAGGAACAGGTGAGTTTGGATCTATGGTTCCCAAAGCTCTCCATCACTGGGAGTTTTCCTCACCTCATGTCTGGGTCTGTTGTTACTCATTGATAGAGATTGATAAATGTGATTAGTCAATAACTCCATTAGCATTGTTTCATGTGGCTACCAGAATTGTAGAAGGAGAATTAAGTGGACCCTGGTCTTTTTGCATCTAGCAATTCCTATGGCACTACAAACAAGATTTTATTTCTCTGCAGAGTGGCAGGGTGATGGGGGAGGTATATGGGAGACAGTGATGTACAAGATCACAAGGTAGCAACCTAATAGTTAATTCATCTATCCAGAAAGGCCCTTAAGTCCCTCCTCCCCAATTGGACGATCCACTAGTCTCCCTGGAATTGATAGGGTAGATAGTGAGAAACTATTTCCTCCAGTGGGAGAGTCCAGAACAAGGGTAGAATCTTAAAATTAGAGCTAGGTTATTCAGGGGTGATGTCAGGAAGCATTTCTTCACAGAAAGAGTAATGGAAGTCTGGAACTCTCTCCCCCAAAAAGCTGTTGAGGCTGGGGGTCAATTGAATATTTCAAAACTGAGATTGATAGATTTTTGTTGGGTAAGGGGATTAAAGGTTATGGAACCAAGGCCGGTAGATGGATTTAAGATACAAATCAGCAATGATTGAATGAATGGTGAAAGAGGCTCGAGGGACTGAATGACTTGCTCCGGTTACTATTTTCCCAAGTGATTCATGAGTTTTTTACTTTCACTACACTTTCTAGGAGTTTATTACAAATAGTAATCACTTTCTGTGTGAAGAAGAATATCCTAATATCAGTCTTAAATTTGCCTTTTATGCATTTGAACTCTTGTCTCCTAATGCTACTCTCATGTTTTAACTTAAAGCAATATTCTGGATCTATCTTTTCTATTTTCTTAACAATCTTATATCGATCAATCAGATTACTTCTTAGAATCCTCATTCAAAGCCAGAAAAGCTTTCGGTTGCTCCAGTCTTTCCCCATAAAGATCTATGAAATAATAATAGCGCTAGTGTGCATCTTGATAGATTATTCCAGTTAACAGATTGGGAAGAACCAGGGGACAGAGGAGTTTAAACTTAAGAGGAGGAATAAGCTGGGTGTTGGGTGTTTTTTCTTTTCCCAGAGAAGTGAACCTCTGAATACAATGCTGCCAGGAGTGGTGAGTGCTGACTCTTTCTGTGCCTTTAAGAGGGGGCTGGACAGATCCTGACTGGAACAGATATTGCATCATATAGAAGGTAAAGAAATAGGTATCGAAGTGTCTTTATAAATAACACTTGATCCATGATATCCTGGACTGATTTTGATCACCTGAGAGGGTCGGAGAAGACTTTTTCAGAGTCTTTTATCTTTTATTGCCCTGGATTTTCTGTTTTGCTTTGCTTCTCCCAGGAGATTACATGGTGCAGGGTAGGGGGAACAGGAGAGGCAATGAGGAAGTGTTTAGTCATGATGTCCCAACCATCATGTGTGTGGGACAAGCTGGTCTTTTTTATATGTTATTATGTTCAGATGTAACTCAGGCTCCTGACACTGGGAAATCAGGTTCATGGCTCTTCATTGCATTGCCCCAGTGTTTCTGTCTCACTGATCAGAACTGGACACAGTGCTCAAGGTGGGTCTGACCAGAGCTGCACACAGTGCTCGAGGTGGGTCTGATCAGAACTGGACACAATGCTCAAGGTGGGTCTGACCAGAACTGGACACAGTGCTCGAGGTGGCTCTGATCAGAACTGGACACAATGCTCGAGGTGGGTCTGATCAGAACTGGACACAATGCTCGAGGTGGGTCTGATCAGAACTGGACACAATGCTCAAGGTAGGTCTGACCAGAACTGGACACAATGCTCAAGGTAGGTCTGACCAGAACTGGACACAATGCTCGAGGTGGGTCTGATCAGAACTGGACACAGTGCTCGAGGTGGGTCTGATCAGAACTGGACACAGTGCTCGAGGTGGGTCTGATCAGAACTGGACACAGTGCTCGAGGTGGGTCTGACCAGAACTGGACACAGTGCTCGAGGTGGGTCTGATCAGAACTGGACACAGTGCTCGAGGTGGGTCTGATCAGAACTGGACACAATGCTCAAGGTAGGTCTGACCAGAACTGGACACAGTGCTCGAGGTGGGTCTGATCAGAACTGGACACAATGCTCAAGGTAGGTCTGACCAGAACTGGACACAGTGCTCGAGGTGGGTCTGATCAGAACTGGACACAATGCTCAAGGTGGGTCTGACCAGAACTGGACACAGTGCTCGAGGTGGGTCTGATCAGAACTGGACACAGTGTTCAAGGTGGGTCTGACCAGAACTGGACTCATTGCTCAAGGTGGGTCTGACCAGAACTGGACTCATTGCTCGAGGTGGGTCTGATCAGCACTGGACACAGTGCTCAAGGTGGGTCTGACCAGAACTGGACTCAGTGCTCGAGGTGGGTCTGATCAGAACTGGACTCATTGCTCGAGGTGGGTCTGATCAGAACTGGACACAGTGTTCAAGGTGGGTCTGATCAGAACTGGACACAGTGTTCAAGGTGGGTCTGACCAGAACTGGACACAGTGTTCAAGGTGGGTCTGACCAGAACTGGACTCAGTGCTCGAGGTGGGTCTGACCCGAACTGGACACAGTGTTCAAGGTGGATCTGATCAGAACTGGACTCAGTGCTCAAGGTGGGTCTGACCAGAACTGGACTCATTGCTCGAGGTGGGTCTGATCAGCACTGGACACAGTGCTCAAGGTGGGTCTGACCAGAACTGGACTCAGTGTTCAAGGTGGGTCTGATCAGAACTGGACACAGTGTTCGAGGTGGGTCTGATCAGCACTGGACACAGTGCTCAAGGTGGGTCTGACCAGAACTGGACACAGTGCTCAAGGTGGGTCTGACCAGAACTGGACTCATTGCTCGAGGTGGGTCTGATCAGCACTGGACACAGTGCTCAAGGTGGGTCTGACCAGAACTGGACACAGTGCTCAAGGTGGGTCTGACCAGAACTGGACTCAGTGTTCAAGGGGGGGTCTGATCAGAACTGGACACAGTGTTCAAGGTGGGTCTGACCAGAACTGGACACAGTGCTCAAGGTGGGTCTGACCAGAACTGGACACAGTGTTCAAGGTGGGTCTGACCAGAACTGGACACAGTGCTCAAGGTGGGTCTGACCAGAACTGGCCACAGTGTTCGAGGTAGGTCTGACCAGAACTGGACACAGTGTTCAAGGTGTGTCTGACCAGAACTGGACACAGTGCTCAAGGTGTGTCTGACCAGAACTGGACACAGTGTTCAAGGTGTGTCTGACCAGAACTGGACACAGTGTTCAAGGTGGGTCTGACCAGAACTGGACACAGTGTTCAAGGTGGGTCTGACCAGAACTGGACACAGAGCTCAAGGTGTGTCTGACCTGAACTGGACACAGTGTTCAAGGTGGGTCTGACCAGAACTGGACACAGTGTTCAAGGTGGGTCTGACCAGAACTGGACACAGTGCTCGGGGTGGGTCTGACCAGAACTGGACACAGTGTTCAAGGTGTGTCTGACCAGAACTGGACACAGTGTTCAAGGTGTGTCTGACCAGAACTGGACACAGTGCTCGGGGTGGGTCTGACCAGAACTGGACACAGTGTTCAAGGTGTGTCTGACCAGAACTGGACACAGTGTTCAAGGTGTGTCTGACCAGAACTGGACACAGTGTTCAAGGTGGGTCTGACCAGAACTGGACACAGTGTTCAAGGTGGGTCTGACCAGAACTGGACACAGAGCTCAAGGTGTGTCTGACCAGAACTGGACACAGTGTTCAAGGTGTGTCTGACCAGAACTGGACACAGTGTTCGAGGTGGGTCTGACCAGAACTGGACACAGTGTTCGAGGTGGGTCTGACCAGAACTGGACACAGTGTTCAAGGTGGGTCTGACCAGAACTGGACTCAGTGCTCAAGGTGTGTCTGACCAGAACTGGACACAGTGATCAAGGTGTGTCTGACCAGAACTGGACACAGAGCTCAAGGTGGGTCTGACCAGAACTGGACACAGAGCTCAAGGTGGGTCTGACCAGAACTGGACACAGTGTTCGAGGTGTGTCTGACCTGAACTGGACACAGAGCTCAAGGTGGGTCTGACCAGAACTGGACACAGTGTTCGAGGTGTGTCTGACCTGAACTGGACACAGAGCTCAAGGTGGGTCTGACCAGAACTGGACACAGAGCTCAAGGTGGGTCTGACCAGAACTGGACACAGTGTTCGAGGTGTGTCTGACCAGAACTGGACACAGTGTTCAAGGTGTGTCTGACCAGAACTGGACACAGTGTTCAAGGTGGGTCTGACCAGAACTGGCCACAGTGTTCAAGGTGCGTCTGACCAGAACTGGACACAGTGTTCAAGGTGGGTCTGACCAGAACTGGACACAGAGCTCAAGGTGGGTCTGACCAGAACTGGACACAGTGTTCGAGGTGTGTCTGACCTGAACTGGACACAGAGCTCAAGGTGGGTCTGACCAGAACTGGACACAGTGTTCGAGGTGTGTCTGACCTGAACTGGACACAGAGCTCAAGGTGTGTCTGACCAGAACTGGACACAGTGTTCGAGGTGTGTCTGACCTGAACTGGACACAGTGTTCGAGGTGTGTCTGACCAGAACTGGACACAGAGCTCAAGGTGGGTCTGACCAGAACTGGACACAGTGCTCGGGGTGTGTCTGACCTGAACTGGACACAGAGCTCAAGGTGGGTCTGACCAGAACTGGACTCTGTGCTCAAGGTGTGTCTGATCAGAACTGGACACAGAGCTCAAGGTGTGTCTGATGAGAAATGGACACAGAGCTCAAGGTGGGTCTGACCAGAACTCGACACAGTGTTCAAGGTGTGTCTGACCAGAACTGGACACAGTGTTCAAGGTGCGTCTGACCAGAACTGGACACAGAGCTCAAGGTGTGTCTGACCAGAACTGGACACAGTGATCAAGGTGTGTCTGACCTGAACTGGACACAGTGTTCAAGGTGCGTCTGACCAGAACTGGACACAGTGATCAAGGTGTGTCTGACCTGAACTGGACACAGTGTTCAAGGTGCGTCTGACCAGAACTGGACACAGAGCTCAAGCTGGGTCTGACCAGAACTCGACACAGTGTTCAAGGTGTGTCTGACCTGAACTGGACACAGTGTTCAAGTTGGGTCTGACCAGAACTGGACACAGTGTTCAAGGTGCGTCTGACCAGAACTGGACACAGAGCTCAAGGTGTGTCTGACCAGAACTGGACACAGTGATCAAGGTGTGTCTGACCTGAACTGGACACAGTGTTCAAGGTGCGTCTGACCAGAACTGGACACAGAGCTCAAGGTGTGTCTGACCAGAACTGGACACAGTGATCAAGGTGTGTCTGACCTGAACTGGACACAGTGTTCAAGGTGCGTCTGACCAGAACTGGACACAGAGCTCAAGGTGTGTCTGACCAGAACTGGACACAGTGCTCAAGGTGGGTCTGACCAGAACTGGACACAGTGATCAAGGTGTGTCTGATGAGAAATGGACACAGTGCTCAAGGTGGGTCTGACCAGAACTCGACACAGTGTTCAAGGTGTGTCTGACCAGAACTGGACACAGTGCTCGGGGTGTGTCTAACCAGAACTGGACACAGAGCTCAAGCTGTGTCTGACCTGAACTGGACACAGTGTTCAAGGTGGGTCTGACCAGAACTGGACACAGTGTTCAAGGTGGGTCTGACCAGAACTGGACACAGTGCTCGGGGTGGGTCTGACCAGAACTGGACACAGTGTTCAATCTGTGTCTGACCAGAACTGGACACAGTGTTCAAGGTGGGTCTGTCCAGAACTGGACACAGTGTTCAAGGTGGGTCTGACCAGAACTGGACACAGTGTTCAAGGTGGGTCTGACCAGAACTGGACACAGTGTTCAAGGTGCATCTGATGAGAAATGGACACAGAGCTCAAGGTGGGTCTGATGAGAAATGGACACAGAGCTCAAGGTGGGTCTGCCCAGAACTGGACTCAGTGCTCGAGGTGGGTCTGACCAGAACTGGACACAGTGTTCGAGGTGTGTCTGACCAGAACTGGACACAGAGCTCAAGGTGGGTCTGATCAGAACTGGACACAGTGTTCAAGGTGGGTCTGACCAGAATTGGACACAGTGTTCAAGGTGTGTCTGACCAGAACTGGACACAGAGCTCAAGGTGGGTCTGATGAGAAATGGACACAGAGCTCAAGGTGTGTCTGACCAGAACTGGACACAGTGCTCGAGGTGGGTCTGACCAGAACTGGACATAGTGCTCGAGGTGGGTCTGACCAGAACTGGACACAGTGTTCAAGGTGCGTCTGATGAGAACTGGACACAGTGCTCGAGGTGGGTCTGACCAGAACTGGACACAGAGCTCAAGGTGGGTCTGACCAGAACTGGACACAGTGCTCGAGGTGGGTCTGACCAGAACTGGACACAGAGCTCAAGGTGGGTCTGACCAGAACTGGACACAGAGCTCAAGGTGGGTCTGACCAGAACTGGACACAGTGTTCAAGGTGTGTCTGACCAGAACTGGACACAGTGTTCAAGGTGGGTCTGACCAGAACTGGACACAGTGCTAGAGGTGGGTCTGACCAGAACTCGACACAGTGTTCAAGGTGGGTCTGACCAGAACTGGACACAGTGTTCAAGGTGTGTCTGACCAGAACTGGACACAGTGTTCGAGGTGGGTCTGACCAGAACTGGACACAGTGTTCAAGGTGTGTCTGACCAGAACTGGACACAGTGTTCGAGGTGGGTCTGACCAGAACTGGACACAGAGCTCAAGGTGGGTCCGATTAATTTAATCTGATTTGTATTCTACTGTTTTGGCTATTGTAATTCCATATCCAATTGGATTATTGATTGCGGCTCTGCATTTAGTTTTGCGTGTACTCAGGTTCCCAGGTCTCTTAACGATTTCCACACCATTCACAAGTATGCGATCACCTACATTTCCTTCCAGTAATTTCCCAACATTCCTGGGAACCATAAAAACCCTTTACTAAAGAAACAGAGTGTTGAGAGAAAGCAAGAGGTTTGGTAAGAGGTAAGGATCAAGTCCACACTGGGAGGAGACGAGGTGGGAAAAATACATAGTACAACAGGAAATTCCAATTCAACGAGGGAGAATTTGGTAAACTTTTCATTCCTAGAAATGCACAACATTAAACACACAGAGTGGAGTGTGTTACATACAGAATAACACAAAGAAGGGATGCACTCAGGATAACATGTGGGGTGGAATGTGTTCTTCTTCTTCTTCTTCTTTGGCCTCCTTATGTTGAGAGACAATGGGTAAGTGCCTGGAGGTGGTCAGTGGTTTGTGGAGCAGCGCCTGGAGTGGCTATAAAGGCCAATTCTAGAGTGACAGACTCTTCCACAGGTGCTGCAGAAAAGTTTTTTTGTCGGGGCTGTTGCACAGTTGGCTCTCCCCTTGCGCTTCTGTCTTTTTTCCTGCCAACTGCTAAGTCTCTTCGACTCGCCACACTTTAGCCCCGCCTTTATGGCTGCCCGCCAGTTCTGGCAATCGCTGGCAACTGACTCCCACGACTTGTGATCAATGTCACAGGACTTCATGTTGCATTTGCAGACGTCTTTAAAGCGGAGACATGGACGGCCGGTGGGTCTGATACCAGTGACGAGTTCACTGTACAATGTGTCTTTGGGGATCCTGCCATCTTCCATGCGGCTCACATGGCCAAGCCATCTCAAGCGCCGCTGACTCAGTAGTGTGTATAAGCTGGGGATGTTGGCCGCCTCGAGGACTTCTGTGTTGGAGATACGGTCCTGCCACCTGATGCCAAGTATTCTCCGGAGGCAGCGAAGATGGAATGAATTGAGACGTCGCTCTTGGCTGACATACGTTGTCCAGGCCTCGCTGCCATAGAGCAAGGTACTGAGGACACAGGCTTGATATTCGGACTTTTGTGTTCCGTGTCAGTGTGCCATTTTCCCACACTCTCTAGGCCAGTCTGGACATAGCAGTGGAAGTCTTTCCCATGCGCTTGTTGATTTCTGCATCTAGAGACAGGTTACTGGTGATAGTTGAGCCTAGGTAGGTGAACTCTTGAACCACTTCCAGAGCGTGGTCGCCAATATTGATGGATGGAGCATTTCTGACGTCCTGCCCCATGATGTTCGTTTTCTTGAGACTGATAGTTAGGCCAAATTCATTGCAGGCAGCCGCAAACCTGTCGATGAGATTCTGCAGACACTCTTCAGTGTGAGACGTTAAAGCAGCATCGTCAGTAAAGAGGAGTTCCCTGATGAGGACTTTCCGTACTTTGGTCTTCGCTCTTAGACGGGCAAGGTTGAACAACCTGCCCCCTGATCTTGTGTGGAGGAAAATTCCTTCTTCAGAGGACTTGAACGCATGTGAGAGCAGCAGGGAGAAGAAAATCCCAAAAAGTGTGGGTGCGAGAACACAGCCCTGTTTCACGCCACTCAGGATAGGAAAGGGCTCTGATGAGGAGGCACCATGTTGAATTGTGCCTTTCATATTGTCATGGAATGAGGTGATGATACTTAGTAGCTTTGGTGGGCATCCAATCTTTTCTAAAAGCAAAATACTACGGATCCTGGAAATCTGAAATAAAAATAAGAAATGCTGGAACCACTCAGCAGGTCTGGCAGCATCTGTGAAAAGAGAAGCAGAGTTAACATTTCAGGTCAGTGACCCTTCTTCGGAACTCCAATCTTTTCTTGTAGTCTGAAGAGATCACGTCTGCTGACGAGGTCAAAGGCTTTGGTGAGATCAATGAAAGCAATGTGGAGGGGCATCTGTTGTTCACGGCATTTCTCCTGTATCTGACGAAGGGAGAACCGCATTTCAATGGTCGATCTCTCTGCACGAAAGCCACACTGTGCCTCAGGGTAGACGCACTCGGCCAGCTTCTGGAGCCTGTTCAGAGCGACTCGAGCAAAGACTTTCCCCACTATGCTGAGCAGGGAGATTCCACGGTAGTTGTTGCAGTCACCGCGGTCACCTTTGTTTTTATAGAGGGTGATGATATTGGCATCGGGGTGGAATGTGTTACATACAGGATAAAGCACAGGAGGGAAGATAACACACAGGGTGGAATGTACTTCATATAGGATAAATAAATAAATACATTATCCACAAGATTCTCTGCAGCAACTTACCAAGCCCCCTTTGACAGCACCTCACAAACCTGCGACCTCTACCACCTAGAAGAACAAGGGCAGCAGATGCATGGGAACACCACTATTTGCAAGATCCCCTCCAAGCCACACATCATCCTGACTTGGAACTATATCATCATTCCTTCACTGTCGCTGGGTCAAAATCCTGGAACTCCCTCTCTGCCAGCACATGGACGGCAGTGGGTCAAGAATACAGCTCACTATCACCTTCTCAAGGGCAATTAGGGATGAACAATAAATGCTGGCCTTGCCACTGATACCCACATCCCATGAATAAATAAAAAAATACACGTGAGTGATAAGAACACACGAGGTGAGTGCCTTACACATAGGATACCACATGGGAGAGAGGTTAGAGGAAACTGCAGTAGCAGACCCTGTGTGTATTACACTGAATAGCAGATTATATATACAATCCAATAAACTCTCACATGTACACATACACTAGGCAGCTGTGTTCTCAGGTTGTCTCCTGGGTATTGATGAGATGCAGTGTTGCCTCTGTGGGCCTCTCAGCTATGTGAATGAGATCAGCTTACAACAGCAGGGACATTACAAACAGTTGGAGCAGCTCAGTGCCTGTGTACTGTTGGATGATCTTTCTGTTCTTGCTGTGTAAGCAGTCACATCTGGACAGCTGTGCCCATCCCCCAGTTCCTATATGCTATAGATTTAAGAGCAGGCTGCATGCTTGGTCAGTGCTATGAGGTTAAATGCATATTATTTGATAAGAAAATACATTTAAAAAGAAAATTAGATTTGCATTCATTTTAACAACCTTTTCGGCCTCATTGCCATCTGTGCAATTGCTCTTCGAGAGGGGCAGGGTAGGTCAGATCAGGGTCAACATCATTTCTGTTTGCACAATTGCAGTAAATAATTTATTTCCAGATCTGTAAAGTTGACGGTGCAGATAGAAAAGGGCCATAAAATGTGAAATGAGATTTGTTTTTTAATGCAAGGGCAATGAATATTAAAGCAACAAAATGGGGTTGAGATGAAAACAGAAAATGCTGAAAAACCTTCAGCAGGGCAGGCAACATCTGTGGAAGGAGAAAAACAGAGTTAACAGGCAGGATTTTAACCCATTCAAAACCCACCCACTTGCACTGAGTTAAAATCCAGCCCAACATTTCAGGTCGATGACCTTTCGTCAGAACTGGAGATGTTACAGATTTAACAATTTCTAAGGAAGTGCAGAGCCAGGAAAATGTGGGGGGGAGGGGTGTTGGATGAGGGAGTGGGGGAACCAAGAAAAGAACATTCACCCCACCTGACGTTTTACTACGCTAAAGGTGCAATATAAATGCAACTTGTTGTTGGTGCTGTGCACTCGAAACTAAATTGTAACAGGTACACTGTCCTTGCAGCTTATAACATCAAGGCCACCATCAAATTCCCTGCAGTCCGGTGAAACATTCCCTGCCCGATCCGCTGGCTGGGTTCATTTCCTATGGAATGACCCTCAGATCTTCACCTGTTATTTGTATGAGACTGGGCTCTGCTGCCCACTTTAAAGGGTTAAGTGGATCTGCGCTGGATAAGCTCCTGCTTTAGCACAACAAATATTACAGAAAGCTATAAAGGCCTCAGTTGTGTTTGCTGTCAGATCATCTCTCAGCTTTTCCTTCCTTATGTTTTCTCATCTGCATGCCTAAGAGCCTGCTCATTTTGTTTTCAGTGCAGTCTGGGCTGTGCACGTTGTCAAGGGTATTAATAGGTGTCTCAGCTGTGCCTTCAGTGATGGTGCACTGTGTGCTAACTCACCCGCAGTGCTAATGATGAAGGCAGGATGAACAGATTAACATAATGTAATGGAGGATTTACAGTAGGCCACAGTTAGGCAGAGACTTAGGGAGGCTGGGCTTATTAAAACATTGCATCCCCAGTCTCCAGCCTGTGTGTCTGTGGCTATGTTTCTCAGCCTGTTTCTGGAACCCATGGCGCAGTTCTAGATGATCATCTCCACCCCACTACCTACATTGTTATCTGCTCCTACTGAAATCTGATGTGGCACTATTTGTGGGAGCTTGCTGTGCCCAAATTAGCTACCACATTTCTAACATTACAACAGTGTCTACACTTCACAAGTACGTCCCTGGTTGTAAAGTGCTTTGGGAATGTCCTGCGGTTGTGAAAGTGCCATAAAAATACAAGTTTTGCCTCCCTTGTTTTCACTGGTCGGTAAGATGGTAATAAGAGGGCACAAATTTAAGATAATCAGAAAAAGAATTATACAGGGGTTAGAAAGGAATGCCTTTGTACAGAGGGTGTTTATAATATGGATTCTTTCTGCTACAAAAAGCAGCTGAAGAACACTCCAAAAATTATTTTTAAAAGGAAATTAAAGGAATGTTTTCAAGATGTAGCAAGGATGACATTTATGGTCCATCTCCTAGTTGCCCTGAGAAGGTGGTGTTGGGCCTCCTTGAACCATTAAGTGACACTTTAGGGGACAGTCAAGACTCCCTTTGTTGTGGCTCTGGAGTCACATATCAGTCCAGACCAGTGGGGACAATGGGTTTCCTTCCCTAAACAGCATTACTGAATCAACTGGGTTCTAACCACAATCCGATAGCTTCATGCTCACATTTCCTCATACCAACTTTTTATTTCCAGATTTTTAAAACAAAATTGACAAACTGTCCTGGTGGGATTTGTTATACATATTAATAATCGGGTAACATAACCATAATATTACTGTATCCCACAGTGGTTGCTTGAAAAAGAAAGAGTCTTAAAGGGTATAGGACATGAGCAAGAGAATGGGGTTGGACTGAGTGTGATATTAAAGTGTTCGGGAAGTGAGCAAGAGAGTGGGGTTAGACTCTGTGGGATATTAAAGGGTTCCATAGAACCATAGAAAAGTTACAGCACAGAAAGAGGCCATTCAGCCCATCGTATCTGTGCCAGCTGAAAAAAACTAGCCACCCATTCTATTCCCACCTTCCAGCACCTGGTCCGTAGCCTTGCAGGTTACAGCACTTCAGGTGCAGGTCCACGTTTTTTAAAAAATGAGTTGAGGGTTTCTGCCTCCACCACCGATCCGGACAGTGAATTCCAGACACCCACCACCCTCTGGGTGAAAAAGTTTTTCCTCATGTCCCCTCTATTCCTTCTACCAATCACCTTAAATCTATGGAGTAGTTTGGGGAGTGAGCTAAAGAGTGGGATTAGGCTAAATGGGATATTAAACGGTTCCAGGAGTGAGCTGGAGATTGGGATTAGGCTGGATGGTTTGTGTGTAAAAAACACAATCCCACAGACTCGACATGCTGAATGGTCTGGTTCCGTGCTATAATATTCCATAGACCAGATTTCCCACTCAGGCTTGTTACTCAGTGTATTATAGCACTGTGCAATGACAGAAACACATCATCCAACATATTTTCCATCATTTGCCTCAATTATATGATCAAGTCTCCAATCTTGGGCTTTAACCCAGAACTCTGAGCATATCAGGAACTTGGGTGCGAGCTCCACAGATCCAGTCCATTAGTTCTCTCTCCATCATTGGCTGCTTCCCACTATTCATTTGTAAAATAAGCAGAGGAACCTCTGTGTTTACTGCACAGACCGAGCCTTGTTACAGAAATAAAAACAAGAAATGCTGGAACCACTCAGCAGGTCTGGCAGCATCTGTGGAAAGAGAAGCAGAGTTAACGTTTTGGGTCAGTGACCCTTCTTCGGAACCTTGTTACTGAGCCTTGTTCAAGAGAGGGGAGATTTTTGAAATATTTAAATATGTAGTAGTTGGGAGTGAGTCACTCTGTTTACTGTTAGTCGTAGGCGAAATTTGCATATTGGCAAGTTGACTGTGTTTTTAACAGAGGCCAGAGCATTTAGACATTTACAAGTGGAGTTTCTTTTCACTAATGCGTATGTGAACTCAAAGAAAGAGCATCAAAGTACAATTTCACCGGGAGCACCAGTTTCCCTAAGGCTGTCTCTGGGTGTAGCAATGGAGGAGGTTACAGAGTTAGGGAGAGGTGAGGCCATGGAGGGAATTAAAACACAGATTAGTATTTTAAATTTGAGGTTTTGGGGGAATTGGAACAAAAATGGGTCAGCAAGCAGTGGGGAAATGGTCGAACAGGGCTTGCTATGGGTCAGGGTGTGGACAGCCTTTCTGTAGCTGGCATGAGGAAGCAACAAAGATCAGTCATGAGCTTCCCTGCAAATGAGACATCTAACATCACCTCAAAGGAGCTCTTATAGTAGAGCAGTGAAAATAGATTGAATATGGCAAAGGCTTGGAATCTGGCCAAACATTTATCCTCTCTGGTGATATTTACCAAGAGGACTTTGCCAAAACTACAGTAAACAAGAAGGTTGTCGGGATACTAGATAAGATAAAAATAAAGGGGAAGTACTAGAAAGTCTGGCAGTACTTAAAGTGAATAAGTCACCTGGTCCCGATGGGATACATCCTTGGTTGCTGGGAGAAGTAAGGGTAAAAATTGTAGAGGTGCTGGCCGCAATCTTCCAATCCTCTTTAAGTGCAGGGGGAGTGCCAGAGGACTGGAGAACTGCAAATGTTACACCCTTGTTCAAAAAAGGGGAGAAGGATAAGCCCAGGAATTACAGGCCAGTCAGTTTAACGTCAATAATGGGGAAGCTTTTAGAAACAATAATTTGTGAGAAAATTAACAGCCACTTGGACAAGCATGAACTAATAAAGGAAAGTCAGCACAGATTTGTCAAGGACAAATCGTGTTTTTCATGAACTAACAGAGAGGACGGATGAGGGCAGTGCAGTTAATGTTGTGTATACGGACTTTCAAAAGGCGTTTGATAAAGCCTCACATATTTGGCTTGTTAGAAAAATTGAAGTCCATGGATACAAAATCGGCTAAGGGATAGATAACAGAGAGTTGTGGTGATTGGCTGTTTTTCTGTCCGGAGGGAGGTATACAGTGGTGTTCCCCGGGGTTCTGTACCAGGTTCACTGTAGTTTTTGATAGACATTAATGACTTGGACTTGGGGGTACGGGGCACAATTTTGAAATTTGCAGATGGGGTGAAACTTGGAATTGTACTAAACACTTAAGGAAAGTAATAATAGACTTCAAGAGGACACAGGGCAGGCTGATGGAATGGGGAGACACATAGCAGAGTGCGGTGATGCATTTTGGAAGGAAGAAAGAGGAGAGACATACAAGCTGAATGGTACAATATTAAACAAGATACAAAAACAGAGACCTGGGCTGTAGCTACACAAATTTTTGAAGGTGGTAGGACAGGTTAACAAAGCAGCTAATAAATATATGGGATCTTAGGCTTTATAAATACAGGCCAAGAGGTCAAGAGTCATGCTAAACCTATATAAAAAATAAATTCAGCCCCAGCTGGGAGTATTGTGTGAAGTCTTTGGAGAGGACACAGAGGAGGTTTACTAGAATCTTCTTCTTTGGCCTCCTTATCTCGAGAGACAATGGGTAAGCGCCTGGAGGAGGTCAGTGGTGTGTGAAACAGCGCCTGGAGTGGCGATAAAGGCCAATTCTAGAGTGACAGATTCTTCCACAGGTGCTGCAGAAAAATTTATTTGTCGGGGCTGTTACACAGTTGGCTCTCCCCTTGCGCTTCTGTCTTTTTTCCTGCCAACAGCTAAGTCTCTTCGACTCGCCACACTTTAGCCCCGCCTTTATGGCTGTCCGTCAGCTCTGGCGATCGCTGGCAACTGACTCCCACGAGTTGTGATCAATGTCACAGGACGTCATGTCGCGTTTGCAGACGTCTTTAAAGCGGAGACATGGACGGCCGGTGGGTACCAGTGGCGAGCTCGCTGTACAATGTGTCTTTGGGGATCCTGCCATCTTCCATGCGGCTCACATGGCCAAGCCATCACAAGCGCCACTGACTCTGTAGTGTGTATAAGCTGGGGATGTTGGCCGCCTCGAGGACTTCTGTGTTGGAGATACGGTCCTGCCACCTGATGCCAAGTATTCTCCGGAGGCAGCGAAGATGGAATGAATTGAGACGTCGCTCTTGGCTGACATACGTTGTCCAGGCCTCGCTGCCATAGAGCAAGGTACTGAGGGCACAGGCTTGATACACTCGGACTTTTGTGTTCCGTGTCAGTGCGCCATTTTCCCACACTCTCTTGGCCAGTCTGGACATAGCAGTGGAAGCCTTTCCCATGCGCTTGTTGATTTCTGCATTGAGAGACAGGTTACTGGTGATAGTTGAGCCTAGGTAGGTGAACTCTTGAACCACTTCCAGAGCGTGGTCGCCAATATTGATGGATGGAGCATTTCTGACGTCCTGCCCCATGATGTTCGTTTTCTTGAGGCTGATGGTTAGGCCAAATTCATTGCAGGCAGCCGCAGACCTGTCGATGAGACTCTGCAGACACTCTTCAGTGTGAGATGTTAAAGCAGCATCGTCAGCAAAGAGGAGTTCCCTGATGAAGACTTTCCGTACTTTGGACTTCGCTCTTAGACGGGCAAGGTTGAACAACCTGCCCCCTGATCTTGTGTGGAGGAAAATTCCTTCTTCCGAGGACTTGAACGCATGTGGAAGCAGCAGGGTGAATGAAAATCCCAAAAAGTGTGGGTGCGAGAACACAGCCCTGTTTCACGCCACTCAGGATAGGAAAGGGGTCTGATGAGGAGCCACCATGTTGAATTGTGCCTTTCATATTGTCATGGAATGAGGTGATGATACTTAGTAGCTTTGGTGGACATCCAATCTTTTCTAGTAGTCTGAAGAGACCACGTCTGCTGATGAGGTCAAAGGCTTTGGTGAGATCAATGAAAGCAATGTAGAGGGGCATCTGTTGTTCACGGCATTTCTCCTGTATCTGGCGAAGGGTGAACAGCATGTCAATGGTCGATCTCTCTGCACGAAAGCCACACTGTGCCTCAGGGTAGACGCGCTCGGCCAGCTTCTGGAGTCTGTTTAAAGTGACTCGAGCAAAGACTTTCCCCACTATGCTGAGCAGGGAGATTCCACGGTAGTTGTTGCAGTCACCACGGTCACCTTTGTTTTTATAGAGGGTGATGATATTGGCATCGCGCATGTCCCTGATTTAGATTTGAGGGGGGTGATCTTCTTGATGGTTGGCCCAAGAGCTCTCTTAATGCCATCATACATTCCTCTGATGTTTCCGGTGTCTGAGGTCAGCTGAATATGACTGCATAGGTGTTGCCAGTAGTCGTTTGCGCAGCGCCTGGCTGTTCTTTGTGCAGTGCTTCTGGCTGCTTTAAGTGCTACCAATGTTAACTCGCTGGGGGCTTTCTTGTAGTTCAACAGTGCAATGCGCTTAGCGGCTATGACAGGTTTCAGCTCTTCATTATGAGATTGAAACCAGTCTGCATTTCTCTTCGCACTTTTGCCGTAGGTGGTCAAAGCTGACTCATAGATGGCGTCTCTGATGTGTGCCCACTTGGTCTCAGCATCCCCTGTGGGAGTGTTTTGAAGGGCTGTTACAAGTGAATTTAGAAATTTTTGTAACAGCTGTGTGTGAGAAATTCTGCTCGTGTTGATGCGCGGGTGGCCCTTCTGCTTGGAATGATGCAACTTCTTTGGTCTGAGTCTAACCTTGCTGCACACCAGGGAGTGGTTGGTGTCACAGTCCGCACTGTGGAAGCTGCGTGTGATGTGAACACTGTTTAAGGCGGCTCGCCTTGTGACAATGAGGTCTAGCTGGTGCCAACGACGCGATCTTGGGTGCCTCCATGAAACCTGGTGACAGGGTTTAGTGTGAAAGAACGAGTTGGTGATACAGAGGTTATGATAGGTACACAACTCAAGCAGTCTCTGCCCGTTCTCATTCATCCTTCCAACGCCATAGCGCCCAAGGCAGGAGGGCCATGAGTCATGGTCGGCCCCAACCCTGGCATTAAAGTCCCCCAGCAGGAATCGGTGTTCGGTGTTGGGGATGCTGCTAATGATGTTATGAAGTTCCTCGTAGAACTGATCTTTAGCTTCAGGTGGGGAGCAGAGTGTTGGAGCATAGATGCTGAGTAGATGTACTGGACCAGAGGCGGTGAGCAGTCGGATGGACAGTATGCGTTCCGAGCCATTTGAAGGTGGCTCTATCATGCTGAGCAAGGAGTTTCTGATGGCGAAGCCCACTCCATGCTGTCTTGATTCTTCAGGATCCCTACCCTGCCAGTAGAAGGTGTAGTCTTGCTCTGCTAGAGATCCATTACTAAAATGGTTCCAGGGATTACAGCTACACAGATAGACTGTAGAAGCTGGGATTGTTCTCCTTAGAGTAAAGGATGTTCAGAGGAGATTTGACAGAGGTGTTCAAAATCATGAAGGGTTTAGACAAAAGTAAATAAGGAGATAAAAACAAGAAATGCTGGAAATACTCAGCAGGTCTGGCAGCATCTGTGGAGAGAGAAGCAGAGTTAATGTTTCAGGTCAGTGACCCTGCATCAGAACGCAACAATCACACAACACTCACTCACACAACACTCACCAACCCAACATGCAGTCACACAACAATCACTAATACAAAACTCACCAACCCAACATGCAGTCACACAACAATCACTAATACAAAACTCACTAACACAACATCAGTTCTGATGAAGGGTCACTGACCTGAAACGTTAACTCTGCTTCTCTCTCCACAGATGCTGCCAGACCTGCTGAGTATTTCCAGTATTTCTTGTTTTTATTTCAGATTTTCAGCATCTGCAGTATTTTGCTTTTATTTAAGTAATTAAGGAGGAACTGTTTTCAGGGTGGATAACCAGGGGACATTGATTTAAGGTGATTGACAAAAGAACCAGAGGTGACATGAGGAAAAACCTTTATGCAATGAGTGGTTAGGATTTGGAATGCACTGCCGAATAGAATTGTGAATACAGATTCAACAGTGGCCTACAAAACAGAATTGGATAAATACTTGAAGGCAAAAAAAATTGCACGCAGATGGGAAAAGAGCAGGGGAGTGGGACCAACCGATCGCTCTTCAAAATGGCTGGTGCCCCCCCAATGGGCCGAATGGCCTCCTTCTGTGCTGTACTATTCAATGATTCTATGGGAGATGATGAGCAGCGCGAGAGCAGCCAACAGAAGGGAAAGAGGAGACCAAACAGGGAAAGGAGTGTGATGTTTATATTGTGGCACTTCAGCTGTGCCAATTTTGGACAAATTTCGTCTGTCAGTAATCTATCAATCTCAATATCACTATGAGGTGAAACTCGTCTTCTTTGCCTTTGTTATTCCATTGATTAGTAGCTCTCACAATGGGCAGGTGGCTTGTGGTTGGGATATCAGGTCGATAGATTCGGTTGAGTTTTATGATCGTGCAGCAGAGGTGCTGTTGTCTTCAGTGTGAATATTGACAAGATAGGTTGGTATATTTCCTGCAACCAGCCCCTCCAGTAGGAAGTGTCACCAACACACAACAATCACACACACTCACCAACACAACATGCACTAACACAACAATCACACACACTCACTAACACAACTTGCACTAACACAGCAATCACACACACTCACCAACACAACATGCACTAACACAAAAGTCACACACAATCACAAACAAAACATGCACTAACACAACAATCACACACACTCACTAACACAACATGCACTAACACAACAATTACACACTCACTAGCACAACATGCACTAACACAGCAATCACACGCACTCACTCAAACAAAATGCACTAACACAACAATCACACACACTCACCAACACAACATGCACTAACACAACAATCACACACACTCACTAACACAACTTGCACTAACACAGAAATCACACACACTCACTAACACAACATCCACTAACACAGCAATCACACACACTCACTAACACAACTTGCACTAACACAGAAATCACACACACTCACTAACACAACATCCACTAACACAGCAATCACACACACTCACTAACACAACTTGCACTAACACAGAAATCACACACACTCACTAACACAACATCCACTAACACAGCAATCACACACACTCACTAACACAACTTGCACTAACACAGCAATCACACACACTCACTAACACAACTTGCACTAACACAGAAATCACACACACTCACTAACACAACATCCACTAACACAGCAATCACACACACTCACTAACACAACATCCACTAACACAGCAATCACACACACTCACTAACACAACTTGCACTAACACAGAAATCACACACACTCACTAACACAACATCCACTAACACAACATCCACACACACTCACTAACACAACTTGCACTAACACAGCAATCACACACACTCACGAACACAACATGCACCAACACAACAATCACACGCACTTACTAAAACAACTTGCACTAACACAGCAATCACACACACTCACTAACACAACAATCACACACACTCACTAACGCAACATGCACTAACACAGCAATCACACACACTCACTAACGCAACATGCACTAACACAGCAATCACACACACTCACTAACACAACTTGCACTAACACAACAATCACACACACACACTAACACAGCATGCACTAACACAGCAGTCACACACACACACTAACACAGCATGCACTAACACAGCAGTCACACACACTCACTAACACAACATGCGCTAACACAGAAATCACACACACTCACTCACACAATATCCACTAACACAACAATCACACACACACACTAACACAACGAGCACTAACACAGTAATCACACACACTCACTAACACAGTATGCATTAACACAGCAATCACACACACTCACTAACACAACTTGCACTAACACAGCAATCACACACACTCACTAACACAACAATCACACACACTCACTAACACAGCAATCACACACACTCACTAACACAACATGCACTAACACAGCAATCACACACACTCACTAACACAACATGCACTAACACAGCAATCACACACACTCACTAACACAACTTGCACTAACACAGCAATCACACACACTCACTAACACAACAATCACACACACTCACTAACACAGCAATCACACACACTCACTAACACAACATGCACTAACACAGCAATCACACACACTCACTAACACAACATGCTCTAATACAGCAATCACACACACTCACTAACACAACATGCTCTAATACAGCAATCACATACACTCACTAACAGAACATGCACGAACACCGTAATCACACACACTCACTCACACAACATCCACTAACACAACAATCACACACACTCACTAACACAACGAGCACTAACACAGTAATCACACACACTCACTCACACAACATCCACTAACACAACAATCACACACACTCACTAACACAACGAGCACTAACACAGTAATCACACACACTCACTCACACAACATCCACCAACACAACAATCACACACACTCACTAACACAGCATGCACTAACACAGCAATCACATACACTCACTAACACAACATGCACTAATACAGCAATCACACACACTCACTAACACAACATACACTAACACAGCAATCACACACACTCACTAACACAAAAATCACACACACACACTAACACAACATGCACTAACACAACAATCACACACACTCACTAACACAGCAATCACACACACTCACTAACACAACATGCACTAACACAGCAATCACACACACTCACTAACACAACATGCTCTAATACAGCAATCACACACACTCACTAACACAACATGCACTAACACCGTAATCACACACACTCACTCACACAACATCCACTAACACAACAATCACACACACACACTAACACAACATGCACTAACACAACAATCACACACACTCACTAACACAGCAATCACACACACTCACTAACACAACATGCACTAACACAGCAATCACACACACTCACTAACACAACATGCTCTAATACAGCAATCACACACACTCACTAACACAACATGCACTAACACCGTAATCACACACACTCACTAACACAACATGCACTAACACAACAATCACACACACTCAGTAACACAGCAATCACACACACTCACTAACACAACATGCACTAACACAACAATCACACACACTCACTAACACAGCAATCACACACACTCACTCACACAACATCCACTAACACAACAATCACACACACACACTAACACAACATGCACTAACACAACAATCACACACACTCACTAACACAGCAATCACACACACTCACTAACACAACATGCACTAACACAGCAATCACACACACTCACTAACACAACATGCTCTAATACAGCAATCACACACACTCACTAACACAACATGCACTAACACCGTAATCACACACACTCACTCACACAACATGCACTTACACAACAATCACACACACTCACCAACACAACATCCACTAACACAACAATCACACACACTCACTAACACAACAATCACACACACTCACTAACACTACAAGCACTAAGACAACAATGACACCCACTCACTCACACAACATGCACTAACACAAAAGTCACACACAATCACAAACAAAACATGCACTAACACCGTAATCACACACACTCACTCACACAACATGCACTTACACAACAATCACACACACTCACCAACACAACATCCACTAACACAACAATCACACACACACACTAACACAACAATCACACACACTCACTAACACTACAAGCACTAAGACAACAATGACACCCACTCACTCACACAACATGCACTAACACAAAAGTCACACACAATCACAAACAAAACATGCACTAACACAGCAATCACACACACTCACTAACACAACATTCCCGAACACAACAATCACATGCACTCACTAAAACAACATGCACTAACACAGCAATCACACACACTCACTCACACAATATCCACTAACACAACAATCACACACACACACTAACACAACATGCACTAACACAGTAATCACACACACTCACTCACACAACATCCACCAACACAACAATCACACACACTCACTAACACAGCATGCACTAACACAGCAATCACATACACTCACGAAAACAACATGCACTAACACAGTAATCACACACACTCACTCACACAACATCCACTAACACAGCAATCACACACACTCACTAACACAGCAATCACGCACACTCACTAACACAACATGCACTAAAACAGCAATCACACACACTCACTAACACAACATGCACTAATACAGCAATCACACACACTCACTAACACAACATACACTAACACAGCAATCACACACACTCACTAACACAAAAATCACACACACACACTAACACAACATGCACTAACACAGCAATCACACACACTCACTAACACAACATGCACTCACACAGCAATCACACACACTCACTCACACAACATGCACTAATACAGCAATCACACACACTCACTAACACAACATACACTAACACAGCAATCACACACACTCACTAACACAAAAATCACACACACACACTAACACAACATGCACTAACACAGCAATCACACACACTCACTAACACAACATACACTAACACAGCAATCACACACACTCACTAACACAAAAATCACACACACACACTAACACAACATGCACTAACACAGCAATCACACACACTCACTAACACAACATGCACTCACACAGCAATCACACACACTCACTAACACAACATGCTCTAATACAGCAATCACACACACTCACTAACACAACATGCACTAACACCGTAATCACACACACTCACTCACACAACATCCACTTACACAACAATCACACACACACACTAACACAACAATCACACACACTCACTAACACTACAAGCACTAAGACAACAATGACACCCACTCACTCACACAACATGCACTTACACAACAATCACACACACTCACTAACACAACAAGCACTAAGACAACAATCACACACTCACTAACACAACAAGCACTAAGACAACAATCACACACACTCACTAACACAGCAATCACGCACACTCACTAACACAACATGCACTAAAACAGCAATCACACACACTCACTAACACAACATGCACTAATACAGCAATCACACACACTCACTAACACAACATACACTAACACAGCAATCACACACACTCACTAACACAAAAATCACACACACACACTAACACAACATGCACTAACACAGCAATCACACACACTCACTAACACAACATGCACTCACACAGCAATCACACACACTCACTCACACAACATGCACTAATACAGCAATCACACACACTCACTAACACAACATACACTAACACAGCAATCACACACACTCACTAACACAAAAATCACACACACACACTAACACAACATGCACTAACACAGCAATCACACACACTCACTAACACAACATACACTAACACAGCAATCACACACACTCACTAACACAAAAATCACACACACACACTAACACAACATGCACTAACACAGCAATCACACACACTCACTAACACAACATGCACTCACACAGCAATCACACACACTCACTAACACAACATGCTCTAATACAGCAATCACACACACTCACTAACACAACATGCACTAACACCGTAATCACACACACTCACTCACACAACATCCACTTACACAACAATCACACACACACACTAACACAACAATCACACACACTCACTAACACTACAAGCACTAAGACAACAATGACACCCACTCACTCACACAACATGCACTTACACAACAATCACACACACTCACTAACACAACAAGCACTAAGACAACAATCACACACTCACTAACACAACAAGCACTAAGACAACAATCACACACACTCACTCACACAACATGCGCTTACACAACAATCACACACACTCACTAACACAACAATCACACACACACACTAACACAACAATCACACACACTCACTAACACTACAAGCACTAAGACAACAATCACACCCACTCACTCACACAACATGCACTTACACAACAATCACACACACTCACTAACACAACAAGCACTAAGACAACAATCACACACACTCACTCACACAACATGCGCTAACACAACAATCACAGACACTCACTAACACAACAAGCACTGAGACTACAATCACACACACTCACTCACACAACATGCGCTAACAGAACAATCACACACACTCACTAACACAACAATCACACACACTCACTAACACAACAAGCACTAAGACAACAATCACACACACTCACTCACACAACATGCGCTAACAGAACAATCACACACACTCACTAACACAACAATCACACACACTCACTAACACAACAAGCACTAAGACAACAATCACACACTCACTAACACAACAATCACACACACTCACTAACACAACAAGCACTAAGACAACAATCACACACACTCACTAACACAACAATCACACACACTCACTAACACAACAAGCACTAAGACAACAATGACACCCACTCACTCACACAACATGCACTTACACAACAATCACACACACTCACTAACACAACAAGCACTAAGACAACAATCACACACACTCACTAACACAACAAGCACTAAGACAACAATCAAACACATTCACTCGCACAACAAGCACTAAGACAACAATCACACACATTCACTAACACAACAATCGCACAACAATCACTAACACAACATGCGGTAACACTAAAATTACACTCACTCACTAACACAACATGCGCTAACAGAACAATCAAACACACTCACTAGCACAACAATCACTAACACAACAATCACTAACATATTTTACCTCCTTATTCCTTTGGGAATTGGCACAGTGGCAGTACCACACAGCGGGTAGTGGAAGAAAAACCTGTTATAAAATCAATGTTGATCCTTGTGTGTCGACTGCATATGTGGCTCTGCATAGACGTATTTTATCAACTGAAGATTTGCACAGAGTAAAAGGCTGGCTGGCGGGGGTGAATGATACATTTGCTAATGGCTGGGATTTAAAGTACCCAACTATTGGTAAACTGTTTGTGCTTGATGGTCCTATATTCTGCATCCACCCAACCTTACAGACACTGCAGCATTGTGGTTATGTTACTGGCCTAGAGACTGCTACTAATAATTTGGAGACCTATGGTCAAATCCCACCATGGTAGCTGGCAGGTTTAAATACAATTCATTAAAAAAATCTGGAAATAAAAATCCAGTCTCAGTAATGGTGAGCATGAAAGCACCAGATTGTTGTAAAACCCCATCTGTTCACTAATGTCCTTCGGGGAAAGAAATCTGCTGTCCTTACCTGGTCTGGCCTACATGTGACTCGAGACCCACAGCAATGTGATTAACTCTTAACTGCCCTCTGAAATGGACTAGCAGGCATTACAATGGACTGCGTTGGTTCAAAAAGGCGGCTCACCACCAACTTCTCAAGGGCAATTAGGGATGTGTCATAAACATTGACCTTGTCAGTGGTATCCACATTCTGTGAATGAATTAAAATGCTGTTTTAAAATAAAGGAAAATAAATGGGTGTATTTGCAGTATCAGCTATCTGCCGCTCCCAGCAGGATACTGCACTCAAATGGAAAGTGTGTTATGTTATGAAAGTGCTTGAATTTTTTTTTGAGGACTCGTGTTTTAGAATTGGGGCAATCGATTCCTTTGGAGGACTGAGGAGATTCCATAGATGCTGGACTTCATTTTATTTTTTAAAAATGGTCACTGGAAAGACTTTGGAACTTGGTTTAAAAACACACTAACTGGAACTCACATGTCTTCAGCTAAGTAAACAGCAAGAGCCTTGGTGACTCGGGGAGTTGTTTATAGAGAAGTGACATATCAAGATTTATGGTGATCAAGAGTTGGTATCATTTTGAATGTTGTTTTGAGTCAGTTGGGGTCAGCCTGCTAAGAGAGAAGACACCAGTTCATCCTTTCCCCACCTCACTAAGAAACCCTGAGAATTTAGTGTGATAGCTGAAACCCCTGATGCCGCATTTCTCCTGGAAAGCCTGCCAGACTAATTCTCGATGTTGTCTGAAGAGAACTACTCCAAAAGGATCCCAGTGACAGCCGTCTATGCATATTTGGGATATCAGAATAAAGGGTCAACTGATATCATTCCAGTTTTCTCTTTTCCCTTCAAGTATTAACAAGTTTTTGGCCAAAGTTTTTTTGTCTTTTTTGTAAAGAGGTCTCTGCAGAGAAAACTTCTTTATTTCTCTTTAATCGGTGTGTGTGTGTGTGTATTGGGCTAAGTTAGAAGGGAACTTTCATATTCAATCTGTGTGTTAATGCTTGGCATCATTACTGAATACATCCTGTTTTATAATAAATTGATAATTTTATTGTCTATTAAAGAAACCTGATTGGTGAATTTTATTCTGAAATAAAAGTAAAGTATATAATTGGCCGTATCAGTAACTGGGTACAACATTTAAATATAAGTTGTGACCCATGGAGAAGTGGAACTAGAGAAAGGCAGTGCACTCCTCCTGCCTTGGTTGTAACATATAACTGGGGGCTCATCCGGGATAACCCAAAGCTGATGAAGTACAATTGTAAGTGGGGTAAAAATAATTGAAAAGGGGAAAAGGAAGACACCAGGTTTCTTGTGCATTAGAGTAAAGTTTACATTGCCGGAATGGCTTTGTCAGTTGCTACGACCTTACTGGGGAGGGAGGAGTTATCCATGAGTGATTTGAAAAACTTAATCAAGGCTAGGCTAAAAGAATTGGCAGAAAAGTTGGAGTTAGAGTTAAAACCAGGGATTAAGAAAGCAGACATAATTGAAGCAATAACACAACATTTGAAATTGGAAGAAGGAAAAGGCAATCCAGGTGATAGTTCAGTTGAATTAGCTAGAAGCAGTTGCAGATGAAGCAGCTTTAAGAGGAAAGAGAATTGTAAATGAAAAAAACTTGAACTTGGAAGAAGAAAAGAAATGAGAAAACTTGAACTAGAATTTCAAAAGGAAAGAGAAGAGAGGCAGGAGAGAGAAAGGGAGCAAGAAAGGGAATTTGAAGCACTAACTGAAGCACAGAAGGAGGCCATTCAGCCCGTTGTGACTGTACCGGCCGAAAACTAGCTGCCCAATCTAATTTCACCTTCCAGCACCTGGTCCATTGCCTTGCCGGTTACAGCACTTCAGCTGAATGTCCAGGTACCTTTTAAAAGAATTGAGGGTTTCTGCCTCCACCACCATTCCTGGCAGTGAATTCCAGACACCCACCACCCTCTGGGTGAACAAGCTTTTCCTCATGTCCCCTCTAATCCTTTTATCAATCACCTTAAATCTGTGCCCCCTGGTAATTGACTTCTCTGCTAGGGGAAACAGGTCCTTCCTGTCTACTCTATCTAGGCCCCTCATAATTTTGTACACCTCAATTAACTCACCCCTCAGCCTCCTCTGTTCTAAGGAAAACCCTAGCCGATCCAACCTTTCCTCATAGCTGCAACTTTCAAGCCCTGGCAACATTCTTGTAAATCTCCTCTGCACTCTCTGCAGAGCAACTATATCCCTCCTGTAAGGTGGTGACTATAACTGTACACAATACTCCAGCCGTGGCCGAACCAGTGTTTTATACAGTTCCAGTATTACATCCCTGCTTTTGTATTCTATACATAGAAACATAGAAAATAGGAGCAAGAGTAGGCCATTCAGCCCTTCGGGCCTGCTCCGCCATTAAAAATAGATCATGACTGATCATCTAATTCAATACCCTGTTCCTGCTTTCTCCCCATATCCCTTGATCCCTTTGGCATTAAGAAATATATTTATCTCCTTCTTGAATATATTTAATGACTTGGCCTCCACTGCCTTCTCCGGTAGAGAATTCCACAGGATCACCACCCTCTGAGTGAAGAAATTTCTCCTCGCCTGGGTTCTAAATGGCATACCCCGTATCCTGAGACTGTGACACCTGATTCTGGCCTCCCAGCCATCGGGAACATCCTCCTTGCATCTAGCCTGTCTAGTCCTGTTAGAATTTTATAGGTTTCTATGAGATCCCCTCTCATTCTTCTAAACTCTAATGAATATAGGTCCTAGTTGACCCAATCTCTCATAGAAACATAGAAAATAGGAACAGGAGTAGGCCATTTGGCCCTTCGAGCCCGCTCCGCCATTCATTATGATCATGGCTGATCATTCAACTCAGTAACCTGTTCCCGCTTTCGTCCGATACCCTTTGATCCCTTTAGACCCAAGAGCTATATCTAACTCCTTCTTGAAAACATACAATGTTTTGGCCTCAACTGCTTTCTGTGGTAGCGAATTCCGCAGGCTCACCACTCTCTGGGTGAAGAAATTTCTCCTCATCTCAGTCCTGAAAGGTTTACCCCGTATCCTTAGACTATGATCCCTGGTTCGGGACTCCCCCACCATCGGGAACAACCTTCCTGCATCTACCCTGTCAAGTCCTGTTAGAATTTTATAGGTTTCTATGCGATTCCCCCCTCACTCTTCTGAACTCCAGCGAATATAATCTGCACCGACTCAATCTCTCCTCATACGTCAGTCACGCCATCCGAGGAATCAGTCTGGTAAACCTTCGCTGCACTCCCTCTATAGCAAGAACATCCGTCCTCAGATAAGGAGACCAAAACTGCCCACAATACTCCAGGTGCGGCCTCACCAAGGGCCTGTATAATTGCAGCAAGACATCCCTGCTCCTGTACTCAAATCCTCTCGCTATGAAGGCCAACATACCATTTGCCTTTTTTACCGTCTGTTGCACCTGCATGCTTATCTTCAGCGACTGGTGTACGAGAGCACCCAGGTCTCGCTGCATATTCCCCTCTCTCAGTTTATAGCTGTTCAGATAATAATCTGCCTTCCTGTTTTTGCTACCAAAGTGGATAACCTCACATTTATCCACATTATACTGCATCTGTCATGCATTAGCCCACTCACTCAACTTGTCCAAATCACCCTGAAGCCTCTCTGCATCCTCCTCACAACTCACCCTCCCACCCAGTTTTGTGTCATCTGCCATCCCAGGAATCAGCCTAGTAAATCTTCTTTGCACTCCCTCCATGGCAAGAACATCCTTCCTCAGATAAGGAGACCAAAACTGCACACAATACTCCAGATGTGGTATCACCAAGGCCCTATATAACGGCAGTAAAACATCCTTGCTCCTGTACTCAAACCCTCTTGCAATGAAGGCCAACATACCATTCACCTTCCTAACTGCTTGCTGCACCTGAATGCTTGCTTTCACCGACTGGTGTAAAAGGATGCCCAGGTCACGTTGCACCTCCCCCTTTCAGAATCTAACAGCATTCAGATAATAATCTGCCTTCCTGTTGTTACTACCAAAGTGGATAACTTCACATATATTCACTGCATCTGTCATGCATTTGCCCACTCACCCAATGTGTCCAAATCACATTGGAGCCTCTTTGCATCCTCCTCACAGCTCACTTTCCCCCCCAGCTTTGTGTCATCTGCAATGTTACATTTAGTTCCCTCACCCAAGTCATTAATATATATTGTGAATAACTGGGGTCCAAGCACTGATCCCTGCGGTACCTCACTAGTCACTGCCTGCCACCTGGAAAAAGACCCGTTTATTCCCACTCTCTGTTTCCTGTCTGTCAACCAATTCTCAATCCTTGCCAGTATATTACCCCCCAATCCCATGTGTTTTAATTTTGCACACTAACCTCTTATGTGGGACCTTATCAAAAGCCTTCTGAAAATCCAAATACACCACATCCACTGGTTCTCCCTTATCTGTTCCACTAGTTACATCCTCAAAAAACTCCAGTAGATTTGGTGAGCATGATTTCCCTTTCGTAAACCCATGCTGACTTTGTCCAATCCCATTTATGCTTTCCAGGTGTTCTGCTATCACATCCTTTATAACAGACTCCAGCATTTTCCCGACTGCTGATGTAAGGCTCACTGGTCTGTAATTCCCTGTTTTTTCTCTCCCTCCTTTTTTAAATATTGGGGTTACATTTGCCACTTTCCAATCTGTGGGAACTGCTCCCAGAGTCTATAGAATTTTGGAAGATGACCACGATTTCCAGGGCCACTTCCTTTAGTACTCTGGGATGTAGATTATCAGGCCCTGGGGATTTGTCAGCCTTTAACCCCATTAATTTCCCTATCACTATTTTTTTACTAATACTGATTTCCTTCAGTTCCTCCCTCTCATTAGACCCTTGGTTCCCTAATATTTCTGGGAGGTTATTTGTGTCCTCCTTTGTGAAGACAGAACCAAAGTATGTGTTTAATTGTTCTGCCATTTCTTTGTTCCCCATTATAATTTCCCCCGTTTCTGACTGTAAGGGACCTACATTTGTCTTCACTAATCTTTTTCTCTTCACATATTTATAGAAGCTTTTACAGTCAGTTTTTATGTTCCCTGCAAGTTTACTCTCATACTCTATTTCCCCCCGCTTAATCAACCTCTTTGTCCTGCTTTGCTGAATTCTAAACTGCTCCCAATCCTCAGACTTGCTACTTTTTCTGCCAATTTTATATGCCTCCTCTTTGGATCTAATACTGTCCCTAATTTCTGTTGTAAGCCACAGTTGAGCCACCTTTCCAGTTTTATATTTGCGCCAGACAGGAATAAATAATTATAATTCATGCACATGTTCTTTAAATATTATCCATTGCCAATCCACCATCCACCCTTTCAGTAAAGTTCCCCAATCTACCATGGCCAACTCACGCCTCATAACTTCATAGTTTCCTTTATTTAGATTCAGGACCCTAGTTTCGGATTCAACTACTTCACTCTCCATCTTAATGAAGAATTCTATCATGTTATTGTCGCTCCTCCCCAAGGGACCCCGTACAACAAGATTGTTAATTACTCCTTTCTCATTGCACAATACCCAGTCTAGGATAGCCTGTTCTCTGGCTGGGTCCTCAATGTACTGGTCTAAAAAACTGTCACATACACACTCCAGGAAAGCCTTCTCCACAGTATTATTGCTAATTTGGTTTGACCAATCTATATGTAGACTAAAGTCACCCATGATTACTGTTGTACCCGTATTGCATGTGTCTCTAATTTTCTGGTTAATGCCATCCCTTACATCTCCACTACTGTTTGGGGGCCTATAGACAACCCCCACCAACGTTTTCTGCCCCTTGGTATTTCTTAGCTCCACCCATACAGATTCCACATCATTATTTTCTGAGCCAATATCCTTCCTGACTATTGCATTGATTTCCTCCTTTAATAACAATGCTATCCCTCCTCCTTTCTGTTTTTGCCTGTCCTTCCTAAATACTGAATACCCCTGGATGTTCAGTTCCCATCCTTGGTCACCTTGCAGCCATGTCTCCCTAATCGCTACTATATCATAACCGTTTATGTCTATTTGTGCTGTTAATTCATCTACCTTATTGTGAATGCTCCGCGCAGTTAGACACAATGCCTTTAGACTTGTCTTTTTAACATTGTTAGTCATCTTAGCTTTATTTTGCACTATGGCCCCATTTGTTTCTCGCCCTTGTTTTTTCTGCCTTCCACTTTTGCTTCTTACCTTTCTGTCTTTCATTTCTATCCTTGTTTCCCTCTCCTCTGTCTCCCTGCTCAGATTCCCATCCCCCTGCCATTCTTATTTAAACCCTCCCCAACAACACTTGCAAACACCCCCCCTGAGGAAATTGGTTCTGGTCCTGCCCAGATACAACCCGTCCAGCTTGTACTGGTCCCACCTTCCCCAGAACCGGTCCCAATGAAGGTAAATAAAGGAAAGCATTCCATGTGCTTTCTGCACCAAATTATCTACCTGTCCTGCTACCTTCAGGGACCTGTGGACATGCAGTCCAAGGTCTCTCACTTCTTCTACCCCTCTCAATATCCTCCCATTTATTGTGTATTCCCTCGCTTTATTTGCCCTCTCCAAGTGCATTAACTCACACTTCTCCAGATTGAATTCCATTTGCCACTTTTCCGCCCACTCAACCAAACCATTGATATCATTCTGGAGTCTACAGCTATCCTCTTCACTATCAACTACACAGCCAATTTTTGTATCATCAGCAAATTTCCCAATCATGCCTCCCATATTTAAGTCCAACTCATTAATATATACATCCTCTGCACGGACCTGCGGATGAAGAATGGACAGTAGTTCACCAGATAGCGGTACCACCAAAGTATCGTCGGGAAATATTAAGGATAGCCTATGAAATTCCTATGGTGGGACATGTGGGGATCTGGAAGACCCAATCATGTAAAATCAACATTTGTACTGGCCAGGTCTTTACAAGGACATGGTGCAGTTTTGTAAAACGTGCCATACGTGCCAGATTGTGGGAAAACCACAACCTGTCATAAAGCCAGCACCTCTAATTCCCGTACCAGTTATTGGGGAATCATTTAGTAGGGTGTTGGTAGACTGTGTGGGACCTTTACTAAAAAGTGGGACATCAATATATACTCACTATCATGGATATGGCTACTCGTTTCCCAGAGGCCATTCCCTTGAGAACAATTTCTGTTAAGGTAGTGGTAGAGAAGTTAACCCAGTCTACACTCAATATGGATTACCGATTGAGATTCAGTCGGATCAAGGTTCCAATTTTATGTCTAAAACTTTTCAGGAAGTTATGAGGAATCTGGATATAACACAGTTAAAGTCTTCAGCATATCATCCACAGACACAAGGGGCTTTAGAACGATATCATCAGACTCTCAAAACGATGAACAGGGCATACTGTCATGAATATCCCCATGATTGGGACAAAGGGCTGGAATTTCTTTGGTTTGCCACTAGGGATTCACCTATTGAGTCTACCGGTTTTAGTCCTTTTGAATTAGTTTATGGACATGAGATAAGAGGTCCTCTAAAACTAATCAAAGAAAAGCTTTTAGAGCAGAGGGATGAATCTTCCATGTTAGATTATGTATCTGTATTCTGGGAGCAGCTCACGAGAGCCTGCAAAGTGGCTCAGGAATACCTGAAAGCTTCCCAAACAACCATGAAGAAATGGGCAGACAAGCATGTCAAGACCTGAATATTTCAACCAGGGGACGAGGTGTTAGTATTACTGCCTTTACAGGGGGAACTGCTGAAAGCACAGTTCAGTGGACCATATAATCAAAAGGATTGGTAAAGTAAATTATTTGATTGACACCCCAGATCGCCGGAAAAAGAATCAGCTGTGTCACGTCAATATGCTGAAACAATATTATCACCGGTAGGAGAATAAGCAAGCACAGGTACGTCAGGCAGTAGGGACAGTGAATGATGAAGGGGATATTGAGGATGAGGCAGAAGGAGGCCTAGACAATTCTCAAATTGAACCTCCAACTATCTGGTTAGCTAATACTGAATTGTTCGGGAGATTAGACACTATGTTTTCATATTTAGATGCAGAACAACGAGAAGACCTAACAAGGCTACTCACAGCATTTAAAGGAGTCTGTAGGGAAAACCAGGATGTACAACCTTAGCCATACATGATGTAGATGTAGGAGAATCCTCTCCTATAAAACAACATCCTTATCGCTTAAGTCCAGAGAAACAGGCCCAGGTGAAAGCAGAAATCCAATACATGTTGGAAAACCACCTAATTGAACCCAGTCAAAGCAGCTGGAGTTCCCCAGTCGTGCTAATGTCTAAGCCGGATGGTTGAGCTCGATTTTGTATAGACTACAGAAAGTTTAATGCAGTAACAAAGGCAGACTCCTATCCTCACTTGGAAGACTGTAGTGACAGAATTGGCAGTGCCACGTTTCTTACCAAAATACATTTGTTAAAGGGATACTGTCAGGTTCCTTTAACATACTGAACTAAAGAAATATCAGCCTTTGTCACAGCAGACGGTCTTTTCCAATGCCGAGTGATGCCATTTGGGCTAAAAAATGCCCCAGCAACTTTCCAGAGACTAATGAACCAAGTGGTAGCCAGTGTTCCTAACTGTGTGGTTTACCTTGATGACGTGCTGGTCTTCAGTGACTCTTGGAAGGACCACTTGGAATAACTAGAAGCTCTCTTTAGAAAATTACAGTTGGCTGATTTGGTGATAAACCTTGCCAAACGTGAATTTGCAAAAGCCTGGGTGACCTACTAGGGCATATAGTAAGGCAAGGACAAGTGTTGCCAAGAGCAGCAAAAGTACAAGCATTGATGGAGTTCCTGGCCCTAAAGACTAAATGAAAAATCATGAGGTTTTTGGGGATGTGTGATTTCTACTGCAAGTTTGTATCAAATTTTAGCACTATAGCTGCTCCACTGATGAATTTGCTACTAAAAAGAAAGTGAAGGTAATGTGCTCAGGAGAATACCAATTGATGCTACTGACCTGGGGGGTCGGTGCAGTCCTGTTATAAGAAGATGAATCGGGCATAGAAAGGCAAGTGGGATACTTTTCCAAAAAGCTAAATCGACACCAAAAGAAATATTCAACAGTCGAAAAAGAAAATCTGGGCTTACTACTAGCTCGAAATATATGTCCACCACGACTACAGAAAGACACTAGTATGTACTGACCAGAAGCCCCTAGCCTTTGTGGAAAAATTCAAAAACCAGAATGCCGGACTATTTTGATGAAGTTTACGATTGCAGCCCTATCACTTAAAGATTATTCACATTGCAGGGAAAAATAGTATAATTGCTGATGCCTTGTCCAGAACTTAACTTTGCCTTGAGTTATCTGAGTACAAAGATGGTACAAAGCAGAACTGTATTCGTTACCAGTAAAGAGTGAATGAGAATGAGTGTAAATGTGTTTTAATAGTTTTTTCACTTTCAGTTTTTTTGCACACTTTGTAATGAAACACATTTAAAATGGTGTTTCATTCCTCCAAGGATGGAGGTGTTATGAAAGTGCTTCCATTTTAAAATATTTTTTGAGGACTCATGTTTTAGAATTGGGGAAATGGATTCATTTGGAGGACTGAAGAGATTCCATAGATGCTGGATTTTTTTTTGAAAAAAAAAGTCACTGGAAGGACTTTGGGACTTGGTTTAAAAACACACTTATTGGAATTCACATGTTTTCAGCTAAGTAAACAGCAAGAGCCTTGGTGACTAGGGGGAATTGTTTACAGAGAAGTAACATGTCAAGATTTATGGTGGTCAAGAGTTGGTTTCATTTTGGATTTTGTTTTGAGTCAGTTGGGGGTCAGTCTGCAAAGAGAGAAGACACCAGTCCATCCTTTCCCCACCTCTCTGAGAAACCCTGAGAATCCAGTGTGATAGCTGAAACCCCTGATGCCACATTTCTCCTGGAAAGCCTGCCGGACTAATCCTCGACGTCGCCTGAAGAAAACTGCTCCAAAAAGATTCCAGTGACAGCCGTCTACTCGTATTTGGGATGCCAGAATTTTTTTGTTTATTAACGAAACCTGGTTGTTGGGATTTTATTCTGAAATAAAAAGAGTATATAATTGGCAGTATCGGTAACTGGGTAAACATTTAAATATATGTTGTGACCCGTGGAGAAGTGGAACTCGAGAAAGACAGTGCACTCATCCCACCTCAGTCGTAACAGCTGGAGAATTAGTGCTATATTCTTGTAGCCCTTTTTGACCCACACTCTGATTCAACATTGAGCTGGGAGCAGAGGATCACTGGATTTACTCCAGTGCATTCAGCATATAACTCCAAAAAACGTGGATCACTTCTTTCCATCTATAATGTTAGAGTAAAAAATATTCAACAGTGCCCATGATGCACAAATGTAAATCTGGATAACATATTAAAAATCGTACATCTGTGCATACTTCCTCTCAACTTCTTACATTCAAAATTACTATATCCATTTTGAGGATGGAAAGTGCCAAGCTGGAGTTTTCCTTGAATCAGTACACAATCACTGCTGTCAGAAGAGGGTAATTACAGCACAAGAAGTTTACATAGACAGATACCATTTTAATGATGGAATTAGGAATTTAGAATGGAAATTAAAAACGTATGACATTTAAAATGAGGCCTAAATTATGTCCTGCATCATGGTCCAGTTATTCTCCTGCCCTCTAACTCCTGCTTTCACTTTATCTTGACTCTGCATGAATAATGCCTCAGGAAATTGACTAGAAATCATGTTCATATTTGATACAAAATTAATTAGTCATACAGTATCATTTAAAAAATATATAATTTTTATTGACTTTGAATTGAGACTAATTTCAAACTTTACTTTTTTAGTTTATAGCAATGGTATCATAAGACTTGTTCCGCTACTAACAGACGTAGAGAAGGTGTTTCTGTTTGTGACAGAACCCGAAACTAGGGGGATGGCGGGTTCATTCATAAATGGGTTTCCAAAAGGCGTTTGATAAAGTGTCACATAACAGGATTGTCAGCAAAGTTAAAGTCATGGAATAAAATGGGGAGTACTAGCAGGGATACGAAATTGGCTGAGTGACAGGAAACAGAAGAGTAATGGTTTTCGGACCGGAGGAAGGTATATAGTGAGGTTCCCTAGGGATTGGTATTGGGACCACTGCCTTTCTTGAGCTATATTAATGATCTAGATTTGGGTGTGCAGGGCACCATTTCAAAATTTGTGGATGACACAAAACTTGGAAGTATCATGAACTGTGAGGAGGATAGTGATAAACTTCAAGAGGACGTAGACAGGCTGGTGGAATGGGAGGACATGTGGCAGATGAAATTTAATGCAGAAAAGTGTCAAGTGTTTCATTTTGGTAGGAAGAATGAGGAGAGGCAATATAAAATAATGGATACAATTCTAAAGAGAGTTCAGGAGCAGAGGGATCTGGGGGTAGATGTGCACAAGTCACTGAATGAGGAAGAGTAGGTTGAGATAGTGGTTAATAAAGCATACGGGATCCGAGGCTTTATAAATAGGGACATAGATTACACAAGCAAGGAAGGTATAGTGAACTTATATAAAACACTGATTTGGCCTCAACTGGAGTATTGTGTCCAATTCTGGGCACCACACTTTAGCAAGGATGTGAGGCTGCAGATGTGCAGAAAAGATTTATAAGAGTGGCTCCAGGGATGAGGAACTTCAGTTACGTGGATAGGTTGGAGAAGCTGGGTCTGTTTTTCTGAGAGAAAAGAAGATTAAGAAGAGATTTGATAGAGATGTTTAAAATCATGAGGGGTTTGGACAGAGTAGATAGAGAGAAACTGTCCCCATTGGCAGAAGGGTCGAGAACCAGAGGACACAGATTTAAGGTAATTGGCAAAAGAAGCAATGGTAAAATGAGGAAATCTTTTCTTTGCAGTGAGTGGTTAGGATCTGGAATGCACTGCCTGAGAGTGTGGTGGAGGCAGGTTCACTGAGTGTTTAGGATCTGGAATGCATTGCCTGAGAGTGTGGTGGAGACAGGTTCACTGAGTGTTTAAGATCTGGAATGCACTGCCTGAGAGTGTGGTGGAGGCAGGTTCACTGAGTGTTTAGGATCTGGAATGCATTGCCTGAGAGTGTGGTGGAGACAGGTTCACTGAGTGTTTAGGATCTGGAATGCACTGACTGAGAGTGTGGTGGAGGCATGTTCAGTGTGTGTTTAGGATCTGGAATGCACTGTCTGAGAGTGCGGTGGAGGCAGGTTCAGTGAGTGTTTAAGATCTGGAATGCACTGCCTGAGAGTGTGGTGGAGGCAGGTTCACTGAGTGTTTAGGATCTGGAATGCACTGCCTGAGAGTGTGGTGGAGGCAGGTTCAGTGAGTGTTTAGGATCTGGAATGCACTGTCTGAGAGTGTGGTGGAGGCAGGTTCAGTGAGTGTTTAGGATCTGGAATGCACTGTCTGAGAGTGTGGTGGAGGCAGGTTCAGTGAATGTTTAGGATCTGGAATGCACTGTCTGAGAGTGTGGTGGAGGCAGGTTCAGTGAGTGTTTAGGATCTGGAATGCACTGTCTGAGAGTGTGGTGGAGGCAGGTTCAGTGAGTGTTTAGGATCTGGAATGCACTGTCTGAGAGTGTGGTGGAGGCAGGTTCAGTGAGTGTTTAGGATCTGGAATGCACTGCCTGAGAGTTTGGTGGAGGCAGGTTCACTGAGTGTTTAGGATCTGGAATGCACTGCCTGAGAGTGTGGTGGAGGCAGGTTCAGTGAGTGTTTAGGATCTGGAATAGACTGCCTGAGAGTGTGGTGGAGGCAGGTTCAGTGAGTGTTTAGGATCTGGAATGCACTGTCTGAGAGTGTGGTGGAGGCAGGTTCAGTGAGTGTTTATGATCTGGAATGCACTGTCTGAGAGTGTGGTGGAGGCAGGTTCAGTGAGTGTTTAGGATCTGGAATGCACTGTCTGAGAGTGTGGTGGAGGCAGGTTCAGTGAGTGTTTAGGATCTGGAATGCACTGTCTGAGAGTGTGGTGGAGGCAGAAATATTCAAAGCATTCAAAAGAAAATTGAACAATTATCTGAAGTGAGAAAATCTTTCAGGGCTATGGGGAAATGGCCGGGGAGTTAGACTCAGTGAGAGGCTCTTGCAGAGAGCCAGCACAGACACAAAGGGCTGGATTTTGGCTGGAGGTGGGACTCCCGGCACTGGGCTGAAAAGGTGGTGGGAACCCTATCCCTGCCTTTTATCAGCCCTCTGGAGCGATCCTCCGGTCTTTTGGGGTCAAAGTTTTTGGAGCAGGATACCACTCCCTTTTAGGACTTTATAGGGATGGGGGTCGCGCCTCCAAGAGCTGCCGGCCAATCACAGGGCTGGCAGCTCAGTAGTATCGGCAACACACTGGGAATGGTGGCCACTGCCAGTACTGCAGAGGTCTTGGATCCATCCCAGCGCTGAAACACCAGAACAGAGGTAGGTGAGGCAGGGTCGCAGGGGCCAGTCTGGAAGGCCACAAATTGCCCACGAAGGAGGGACCACCCCCGAGCCCGTAGGGAGGGCGCCTTGTTTTAGAAGGCATCCTCCCGGCATGATGGAGGCTCTCCTTGCACCTCCACTGCTGGTAAGATCCCAGCAGCAGAGGGAAGAGGCCCTTAATTGGCCATTAATAGGCCATTTAAGGGCCTCAATTGGCCTGTGGGCAAGAAGGTTGTCGTCAGCATATCCTATCACCGAGAAGATCGGAACCGGAATCCCAGCATCGGGTTCCATGGCGGGTGGTTCCACTGAGATTCTCTGACCCCCCCCACCACAAAACCCGCCTTCCAGATGAGCACAAGATCCAACCCAATGGGTCGATGACATCCTTCTGTGCTGTAACCATTCTATTGTATGCAGTAGTGACCATGGGATCTTTTATATCCATCTGAGAGAGCAGATGGGGCCCTGGTTTAACATTTCATCCAAGTGAAGCACCTCCCACTGTGCAGCACACCTCAGTACTGGCTGCCAATGTTGGAGTGGATTTTGTGCTCACGTATATGGAATCGAGCTTGAAAACAGAACCTTCTGATTCTGAAGTGCGGCTGTTACTCCCTGAGATATGGCTGACACTGTAGATTTCCAGCAAGGCTGGAATGTGTATCAGAGATGGTAAGTGAAGAAGACTGGCTGTACGACATTGACGGTCAGACTCAACATTGTGACAACATTAAAAATCTGGAAGCTGGGCTGCTCACCAGAATCAGACAAATTCATGACTGCAAGGGGCCATGTAGTGAACGCTGCCATTTCTCTTTGGCTCTAAGTGTGATTGCGTAGCCCATTGCAAACTGCTGATAATTAGCAGCTTCTGTCCCTGCGCTCCTAGAATATCATTTAGCAAGGGAAGGAAAATTTGCAGTTAACTGGCTGAGTAGAGCTGGCTTGGAATAAGAAAAAGACTTTGATGAGGAGTGTTGAGATTAGCTGTTGGTGATGAAGCCATTTCAAGAATTCCCTGGTTCCTGGGACCCAGACTGGTTCTATGAATTGAGATGAGAAGGAAGGGAGGGATTGGTTGTATGTTTATCTAAATTAGTATAATTCTCTTTTACACAGAATTGGATGCTGAGAGGCTGCTTCACCTATGGAGACTCCAGAACTAGGGCTAATAGTCCCAGGAAAATGGACTTGCCCAATTTGGACTGAGGTAAGAAGAAATTTCTTCACTCAGAGGGTTGTGAATCTTTGGGTTTCTCTACCCCAGAGGGCTGTGGATGTTCAGTCGTTGAATATATTCAAGTCAGAGATTGATAGAATTTACGACACTAAGGGTACTGAGGGAGTGCTGTGCAACCGTTGTGCCATCTTTCAGATGAGATGTTAAACTGAGGCCCTGTCTTCCCTCTCAGGATGTAAAAAATCCCATTGCACAACTCTGAAGAAGAATAGGGGGTCCTGGTCAATATTTATCCCTCATTTAACATCACATTTCTGTTTGTGGGAGCTGGCAGTTCACAAATTGGCTGCTGCATTTCCTGCGTTACAACAGTGACTCCACTTCAAAAAGTGCTTTGGGATGTCCTGTGAAAAGCACTATATAAATGCAAGTCTTTTTTTCTTTTATACGGGGATAATTGGGGAAGGTGAAGTTGAGGTAGAAGAACAGCCATGTTCTTAATTAATAGCGAAGCAGACTTGAGGGGTCGTATGACCTACTGCTGCACCAACTTCTTATGTTTTGAAATTCTTAGGAATTACTGATGTGCAGAAGGTTGAGGTCTGAATCTTATTTATATCTTTAGTGCCAAAAGCAATGCAGTTTATTTCATGTTTTAATAATGTTAACCTATAGCATCAGCAGATGAGTTGCTGGCTGTTTAAAAAACATTAATCGCCAGTCTTTACTGACCAAAGGACATCTTCTGTTTATTTCATGGTGGGGGGGGGGGGGGGGGGGGGTGGGATAGGAACTGAATACTCTCACCCTGGCCTGAACTCCCCATCTGTATTTTCTGGCCACTTTGACAAGGGGAAGGGTCCAGATACAGATGTGGTGTAGGTACAGCAATAGTGCTGTTAGGAAGGGAGTTCCAGGATTTTGACCCAGTGTTAGTGAAGGAATGGCAATGTGGTTCCAAGTCAGGATGGTGCGTGGCTTGGAGGGGAACTTGCAGGTGGGGGTGTTCCCATGAATCTACTGCGCTTGTCCTTCTAGGTGGTAAAGTTTGCAGGTTTGGAAGGTGTTGTCGAAGGAGCCTTGTTGAGTTGCTGCAGTGCATCTTGTAGATGGTACACACTGTTGCCACTGTGCGTCGGTGGTGAAGGGAGTGAATGTTGAAGGTGGTGGACGGGGTGCCAATCAAGCGGGCTGCTTTGGCCTGCATGGTGTCAAGTTTCCTGAGTGTTGTTGGAGCTGCACCCATTCAGGCAAGTGGAGAGTATTCCATCACACTCCTGACTTGTGCCTTGTAGATGGTGGACAGGCATTGAGGAGACAGGTGGTAGTTACTCACCACAGAATTCCCAGCCTCTGACCTGCTCTTGCAGCCACAGTATTTATGTGGCTTGTCCAGTTCAGTTTCTGGTCAATGGTAACCCCCAGGATGTTGATAGTGGGGGATTCAGCGATGGTAATGCTATTGAACATCAAGGGGAGATGGTTAGATTCTCTCTTGTTTGAGATGGTCATTGCCTGGTACTTGTGTGGCACAAATGTTACTTGCCACTTTTCAGCCCAAGACTGGATGATGTCCAGGTCTTGTTGCATATGGACATAGGCTGCTTCAGTATCTGAGGAGTCGTGAATGGTGCTGAACATCGTACAATCCCCACTTCTGACCTTATGATGGAGGGAAGGTCATTGATGAAGTAGCTGAAGATGGTTGGGCCAAGGACACTACCCTGAGGAACTCCTGCAGTAATGTCCTGGAGCTGAGGTGAATGACCAACAACCACAACCATCTTCCTTTGTGCTGGGGTATGACTCCAACCAGCAGAGAATTTTCCCCCTGATTCCCATTGACTCCACTTTTGCTAGGGCTCCTTGATGCAATACTCTGTCAAATGCTGCCTTGATGTCAAGAGCAGTCACTCTCACCTCAACTCTTGAGTTCAGCTCTTTTGTCCATGTTTGGACCAAGGCTGTAATGAGGTCAGGAGCGGAGCAGCCCTGAGGAAACCCAAACTTGATAGCACTATCGATGACCCCTTCCATCACTTTGCTGAAGATCGAGAGTAGACTGATAGGGCAGTAATTGGCCGGGTTGGATTTGTCCTGCTTTTTGTGTACAGGCCATACCGGGCAATTTTCCACATTGCCAAGTAGATGCCAGTGTTGTAGCTGTAGTGGAACAGCTTGGTTAGGGGTGTGGCTAGTTCTGGAGCACAGGTCTTCAGTACTATTGCCGGAATATTGTCAAGGCCTGTAGCCTTTGCAGTATCCAGTGCCTTCAGTCGTTTCTTGATATCCATCATCTTTCGCAGATGGAGGATCCCAACCAGTCAGTCAACCAGATGAGGCCCTGCAATGTGGACCTCAGCCCTGCGCTCAAGTTCCTCAATGATAATTTTAAAAGAATGTTAGATGTTTTTATTTGTCAAGGTCAAGTTCTAGGGCTGGACAATAAGTAAAGATATCTCTTGTAAAACCCTGCAACAGTATTATCAGTCCTGTAAGGTCAGGTATGCAATGAGATGGACTAATGGCTTTTATTGACTGTTATCATACTACTTTCCTCAGAATGCATTTCCCACAGGATGGGCAATGTCGCTGGGTCAAAATCCTGGAATTCCCTCCCTACAGCACTGTGGGTGTACCCGCACCACATGGACTGCAGCGGTTCAAGAACGTGGCTCACCACCACTTTCTCAAGGGCAATTAGGGATGGGCAACAAATGCAGACCTTGCCAGTGACGCCCACACCCCATGAATGAAAAGAAATGCCTGCTATCAGTGATCAATATACAGAAATTCAGCCTATTCGATCCATGTCGGGATTTATCATCCATTTGAGCCGATAGTCCCAATCACACTTACCAACCCTGTTTCCATATCCGTTCAAACTCTTTTCCTTCATCTCCCTTGTCCAATCTAATATTAAATGTTGATGTAGTTTCTGTCTCAGCCATTTACCCTTGGTGTGAATCCCACTGCCTCATAACTCTCTGTCTGTGAAGAGGTTTCTCCTGCCCTGTGTCCTTAATCTCTCACATTTAATCTTGTATGTATGTCTCCTTGTTCTACTCCCTCAACCACTGGAAACTGTTTGCATTTATCTAAATCTGTCCCATTATATCATTATTTTAAACAGGTCTATCTCATCACAAACTACTTTGCTCTAATGAATAAAGACCCAATGAAATGCATCTCTTAGTTGGACGTTTATTTAGGAAGAAGTTACTGAAAATATCATTGTGTATGAATGTAGTCTTTCACTTTGTGCATCTAAATTGCCTGAAAGTTGGTTATTTCTGACTGTATACAGCTATCTGGACAGGATCCCAGGGCGTTTAATTCCCTCTCAAATGAAATAGGGTTGGTTGTTTAAAGCTTTCCAAAGGCCTCCTCCAATCTGTTGGAAGCCTGGATTAATTTTTGATATAACTTTCCATCTTGACTGAAGCTTTTGGAGAGGAAAGCGCCTTCAGCAAATTTATTTTATAGATACTCTCTGAAAGGTCAAGCAGCCGGCTGGAAATGATTCTGTCTCTCAGATCTTTTAACCCTTTCAAGGTCTTGTGTTGTGGTGCGTGTAACCCTGCTGGAGACACATCACACCAAGAAAATCCTTCAACTCTGGTTCACGAGAGCAGTTCCACACACAGCGAATCCCAATCTCAATGGTGAGTGCTGGGGGGAGGTGCTGAACAGGAGGCAGTCACTTCCTATAAGAAATAGTGCTTAAGCTTTTATAAATTACTTGTCAGGCTCCAGCTGGAGAATTGTGTTCAATTTTGGGTACCACACTTCAGGAAGGATGCCAAAGCCTTGGAGAGGGTGCAGAGAAGCTTTACTAGAATGGTCCAGGATTAAGGGACTTCAGTTATTTGGAGAGACTGAAGAAGCTGCAGTTACTTCCTGGAGCAGAGGAGGTTAAAAGGAGATTTGATCGAGGTGTTCAAAATTACAAATTGTTTTGATAGAGTAGATGTGGAGAAACTGTTTCTGCTGGCAAAAGGTCGGTAAGTAGGGGACAGATTTAAGATAATTGGCAAAAAGTCCAGGGGTGAAATGAGGGAAAAACATTTTTAACAGTGAGTTGTTGTGATCTGGAACATGCTGCCTGAAAGGGCAGTGGAAGCAGATTCAATAGTAACTTTCAAAAGGGAATTGGATAAATACTTGAAATATAAAAATTTTCAGGGCTATTGGGAAAGAACAGGGGAGTAGAACTAATTTCCACTCTTTCAAAGATCCAGTACAGGCATGAAGGGCCAAATAGTCTCTTTCTGTGCTGTATCATTCTATAAAAGAACCTAGAATCTCCCAGTGCTCTCTTCCATCATGATCAATGATTAAATGCACCAGATGGGGTGGTACTGAACCTGACAGAGCGGGGAGGTGCAAGGCCTATCCCCAGCGTGTGCTAAGTGAGCAAATTTCAGATGGAAGGGTAGAAAGAAAGACAGACTTGCATTTATATAGTACCTTTCACAACCTCAGGACATCCCAAAGCACTTTATACCTCAATGAAGTATAGTCACTATTGTGATGTAGGAATGCAGCGGCCACACTGTAAGCTCCTACAAACAGCAATGTGATAGTGACCAGATAATCTGTTTTATAGTGATGTTGGTTGAGGGATAAATATTGGCCAGGACACGAGGAGAGCTCCCCTGTTCTTATTAAAAATAGTGTCATGGAATCAGGGCCTCGGTTTAACATCTCATCCAAAAGATGATGCCTTTGACAATGCAGCACTGCCTCAGTACTGCACTGGGAGTGTCAGCCTAGCTTATGTGTTCAGTCGGGATATTAGAGTGTTGGCCCTGAGGTAGAGAGGGGAAAACATCAGCCAGGCTTCCTTGCTCCTTCTCACTGCCCAGTGACTGCTGCTGTAAAATGTGACTGGGTGAAGACAGGTTCAAACTCATTTGTACTGTCACTGTATGATCGAACACCCTACCTCACTGCCAGGCTCACATGTGTCAATTGACTAGTGGGCAAAGAGCCAGAGGGATATCTGTGCCCACGAAACAGCCTAGCCACAGTCAGCAGACTTACAGGAGGAGCAGCAAAAGGGTTAAGAGTTGATAGAAGGTATATTTTTAAGATAGTGGAAAATTTGTCAGTACCAGGTGAAATAAGTCATTGTGTTGAAGTGCTTCTGAATGACAGATCTTTCATATCAATGACCGAACTGTGTATCTGTGCCTTAACTACGAGATATTTCACTCCTACGCTGCATTTAAGCCCATCATTATTTTGCAGTTTAGTCAACCATTAACTGGGCACTCTAGCCTGACGAGGTGGAGTTAAAAGCAGTAACTGCATGAGCTGAAAGACAATTATTTGTGATGTTGCCAAGTACTAACCTGGAAACCAAACTGGATTTAAAAAGCACAAAACTGATCTCAGAGCCCAGACCTGTCCCTGGCGCAATCAGCTCCATCAGTCTAGATTTGGTAACTGGCTGCAGTGTCCAACCTTTTTTTAAAGTTTGCCCTCAGGATGTGGGTGTTGCTGGCAAGGCTGGCATTTGTTGCCCATCCCTAGTTATCCAGCGAAGGTGGTGGTGGGCTCTCTTCCTGAACCGCTGCAGTCCATACCTCGTATTGTTACAGTTTGTTACAACTGACTGGTTTGCTTAACCACTTCAGAGGGCAGTTAAAAGTCAGCAGATGTGGGTACAAATTTAGTCAATAGGCCCAGAGTGGCTAAATACAGTAAGTTTCCTACCCTAAAGGAGCAATGTGTAAATTTAAAGGCATACAGCCACTTAAAGGTAAGTGGCTGACATGGCGGCATAAATGATAGCCAAACGCACCTGGCAAAACCCAATGACTTGCACAACACATACAGAGCAGGAAAGGAAGTTTTCTCACTGATCTACTTTAACTCCTGTTTAAGCAACACCTTGATTTTTAAGATTCTCATCCATGTTTTCAAATCCCTCCATGGCCTTGCTCCTCCCTATCTCTGTAATCAACTCCAGCCCCACAACCTTTCGCTATATCTACACTCTTCCAATTCTGGCCTGTTGAGCATCTCTAATTTTAATTGCTCTGTCATTGGTGCTGTGCCTTCAGCTGCCTAGGCCCTAAGCTCTGGAATTCCCTCCCTAAGCATTTTGGTCTCTCTACCTCTCTTTCTTTCTGTAAGACGCTCCTTAAAATCTACCTCTTTTCATCTGCACTAATATCTCCTTCTGTGGCTTGGTGTCAAATTTTGTTTGATAATGCTCCTGTGAAGCGATTTGGGACATTTTACTTGTTTAAAGGCGCTATATAAAGTTGTTGTTGTTGTCCAAGTATCAGAGCAGCAAAGCACTGATTTTAATACCATTAACAGATGGTGGGTTGGGTGCTTGTAAAAAAGGCTAATTGGAAAATTCGATGGAAGAAAGAACTTGCCTTCATGAGCACTAACTGGGTGAAAATTTGGCATCACATCATCACTCATTCTGATTGGTTCCATTCTCTTTATTTCCATTAACCATGCATAACCAAAAATAAAAACAGAAATGCTGGAAATACTCAGCACGTCTGGCAGCATCTGTGGAGAAAGAAACAGAATTAATGTTTCAGGTCAGTGACCCTTCATCAGAACTGTAAAACCAATTGGAAAATATACTCTACAGATTGCAAACCCCTTATTAGCAAGAAGTGCAAGCACCTTGCCCTCAGGATGTCCCAAAGTGCCTTACAACCAATGAAGTACTTTTGAATGGTAGACATTGTTGTAATGTAGGAAACATAGGGAATGAAGAGCATTCTCCAGGTATCCTGCCCATCATTCCAACCTCAACCAAACCATTAGAAGCAGTTTAACTAGTTGCTACTCTTTGTGGGATCTGGCTGTGCACAAGTTAGCAGCTGCATTTGCCTACAGAACAACAATGACTACACTTCAAAAGTAATTGATTGTAGGTGAGACATTCTGATATTTCTAAGAGATGTGATAGGGAGCTGTATAAATGCAAACCTCTTCTTTTATACATCAATCCTGACCTCTACGTCACCACTCATTTCTTCTGATTTAGTCAATGATGTCTAACACATTATTTTGGGCCTTTGGGAGTTTCCCATTTCAGATGTAGGATATTATTGTTGACTTGTCAGTCCTTGAAAAGGAAGCTAAACATGCGAGTTTCTTTCTAATGTCAGAATTCAATATGAAGCCTGGAGTCTTGGTATTGTCCTGGGTTAGAGACTGTGAATGGATTTCACACCCTACAATTACACAGACAACAAGATGACAAGTGGCGATGGAACTGTTCCCAGATGGTCTTTGAATACTACGAGGCTAGATTACACACTACACTGCAGTGACAAACCATCTCCACAAATAAGGCAGGACCTCCTGGTGCATGCTAAAATAACTTTTAACATTTTTACAATCTGACGTATATACTGTTCTAATTTTAAACTGAAGAGCATCTGAAACCACAAATAGACACAATGATACTGAAAGGCTTTCAGTTTCAGCATGGTTTCCATTGTACAATTCTCTTGTTATCTCTCTGGCAAAATCAATGACTCTTTTGCATCTATAAATTCCAATAAAATGACATTGGAAATTCTAATCCAACACAAGGAAGCATGGATCAAGGAAAGACTGTACAACCTATCAGCTCCACTCTTCCCACAGCCCATCTACACTCTCTCCTAACATGGACTCTCTCAACCCATTTAATCTCCTCCCACAGCCCATGTAAACTCTACCACTGGCACTGTGCTTTTTATCCATTATGCGCTAGACTAAAGCTTTGTAATATTTAGAATTCTCTCTTTTATTAATATTTCTTTTCCATCTGGAAGTTAGGCTGGTTGAGTTGCAATCTTCTTGAGACACAATTTTGCCAGAAGTGGCAGCACTGCAATACCTTTCACAAGTGTTGGTCTTCATCTGTGAGCCCTGACTGTGATTGTTTTCAGGCTGTTGAACTATAGGGGACCTCACAGTTGAGCCTAGTCCTATTCTGACCTGGCTTCCAGCAGGTATCAGCAGGTGACAATCAGGAGAAGGAGCCCTGGCTGATCTTTCCCTTTCCTAGCCCAAGGAAGCTGTGGGAGGGGGTGTGGATGGGAAGTCAGTTATGGTGTTAACTCAGTTCTGCCTACTCAGCAAACCGTGGGATGGAACTGAGTACCAGCCTGGTCTGCATTAGTGAGTAAGAAACTTACTTGAGCTACAAGGAGACCTGGGATTGTCATTTGAGAAGGGTTTCACACTGAGTCTTCTGGCTGCAAGACCAACAATTTAAAACAAAATTCGATAACATAAAAAGGTCAAAAGATACAAAAAGAAACCTACTTGATTTGAGTTATGAATCCCAGTCTGGAAGCTAATCTGTGGAAATGCACAGGGAACAGCACAGTAATTAATCATTTAAAGGAAAGGATCCAGGTTAATGAGATTCCTGCCAGATGAATACAGTTGCCACCTGTTCCGCCGGGCACTTAATGAGGATGCTCTGGGAAAGGTGTCTTTTCCAGCTTGGCTCACCAACCCTACAGGATTGCCCTGGAGTCTCCACAAACTGAAGATTAATCTCCAGGATTCTACTGCCAGCAAAACCCAGGAAGAAAATCATAGGGGCAATGAAACAAATAGTGTGTTTCCCTTTCATTTTCTTTGCACACTTCTGTTTGTTAGTTAAAATAATATTGGATATGCGATATGTGATGACAACAACAACTTGCATTTATATAGCACTTTTAAGGTAGCAAAGCATCCCAAGGCGCTTCACAGGAGCATTATCGAACAAAATTTGACAGTCAAGAATCATCCAATTGGGCAATGACGAGTGTTTTCACTGTCCTATTGGCTGTGGGCAGGCAGAGTGCCACGAGGATAGACTGGTTGGGTGACCAATGGTGGAAAATGGGGGCTGGGTGGTTAGAGGCAGGAGGTCATGTGATGAAAGCTGCAGGAATGCATCCACCCAAAGTTGGCAACCTTACTTTGAACTGAAGGAGCGAATCAGCAGCTTGTGTGTCTGAGCTTCTGCACAAAGGCTGTTGTTGGATGCCAGCCAATATCCTTACTCAGTGCAGGCTATTAAACCTTGAGTGCAACCCTAGGTCGGACTTTATCATGCACACCGTACTAAAAAGAAAGGCACATTTTTATAGCACCTTTCATACCTCAGGATTTCCCAGAACGCTTTACAGCCAATGAGGGACTTTTTGAAGTGTAGTCATTGTTGTAATGTAGGAAACGTGGTAGCCAATTTGGGCACAGCAAGATCTCACAAACAGCAATGTGATTATTACCAGATTGTCTGCTTTTAATGATGTTGATTGTGGAATAAATATTGGCCAAGACACCAGGGAGAACTCCCCTGCTCTTCTTCAAAATAGTGCAATGGGATCTTTAATGTCCAGCTGAGAGGGCAGATGGGGCCTCGGTTTAATGTCTCATCCAAAAAATGGCACCTCTGACAGTGCAGCACTCCCTCAGCACTACACTGGGAGTGCCAGCCTGGAGTTTTGTGCTCAAGTCTCTGGAGTGGGACTTGAACCTACAATGTTTTGCTCACAGGCGAGCGTTTGATTTTTTTGGATTTATTCAATATTAAAAAGATATACAGCATTATACTGTACAATCACCCTTCAATAGTTTCCACTAACAAAAACAAAGTTATGACTAAAACATAAACAACCTCACCACCATTCCACCACTCTGTACAGTCATTCCACCACTCCTATCAACATCAAAAACTAAAGTTTAATTTCCTAGAGTTCTGTCCTCTGAGCTGTGGCTGATCAATAGGGACCGGATGGGCTCTCTACATCACCTAGACGCCCCACTCATCCCATGGTCAATCACCCATTGCTACAGTATAACTCTCAACTCACTCCCTGCCCTCTCCATCCAATCTTTTCCATTAGACCTCTCTCCCTCAATGTCCCATCCAGCCAACTCCTCATCATTCAATAGGGTAGTTCTTGACTTTGTACAATGGTGTAAAAGAGGTGATTAGCGAGTTTTACATCTCTCCCCATTCTTTATTACTGTTGGAATCTTTTGGAATGTGAAAGTTCCCTCCAACTTTCCATTTATACTCCTAACTTCCCTGGTTAACTTGTTTCTTCTGGGATTTGAGGTCTTTACTGAAATGAATGATTTACCAAGATTTATAAGGAGGATTTTTCCTGGCATCCTCTCAAATGCTCAGAGAATCTTTGCTGCAAATGCTAAAGGCTATTGAATTATCAGGTATTGCAGATCTCTGGTGACAGTATCCTCTCATAATCAAACATTTCAAAAAAACTAATCATAGCAACCAAGCTGGTGCAACAAGTGAGCCCAGAGTACTCTGACTAAAAGATTCAGAAACTGGTGATGCGACAGTGAAGGAACAGCAATATATTTCCAAGTCAGGATGGTGTGTGACTTGAGGAGAACTTGCAGGTGTTCCCATGTGTCTGCTGCCCTTGTCCTTCTAGTTGGTAGAGGTCACGGGTTTGGAAGGTGCCGTCAAAGGAGCCTTGGTGAGTTGCTGCAGTGCATCTTGTAGATGGTACATACTGCTGCCACTGTGCGTCGGTGGTGGAGGGAGTGAATGTTTAAGGTGGCGGATGGGGTGCTGATTAAGCGGGTTGCATCACCTCACTTAAATTCTTCAAAGATTATTAATCCTCACTCAGTCAATAGGATTATTAACCAAAATAACGAAAGAAACTGCTGTGTTGCAGGTGTGAACGATTCAAAGTAGCATTTTAATAGCTTAATAATAAAATAAGGGCTAAAATTCACAGTTCAGGACACCACCAGGGTTAAAAAAAATAGGAGAGAAGCTGTTAAATTCAGAAAATATGGTTAAATAACACGAAGTTTAGGGAAAGAAAGAGAGACAGTGAGGGTGGAAAGAAAAGACTTGCATTTCTTTAGCACCTTTCACAACCTCAGGATGTCCTAAAGCACTTTGCAGCCAATGAAACTACGTTTGAAACTAATCACTGTGGCAGCCAATTTGCACACAGCAAGATCCCACAGACTGCAAAGAGAAAATGACCAGATAATCTGGTTTCGTAATGTTGTTTGAGTGATAAACGTTAGCCGGGACACCTGGGGCAACTCCCCTGCTCTTCTTAGAATTGCGCCATGGGATATTTTACACCCACCTAAGAAAGCAGATGGGTCCTCAGTTTCATGTCTCATTCAAAGACAGGACCTCTGACAGTGCAGCACTTCCTCAGTACTGCACTAGGAGTATCAGGTTACATTATATCTCTGGAGTGGGACTTGAACCCACAACTTTCCCGACCCAGAAGCAAGAGAGATACCTTCTGAGCTAAGACTAAGGGAAGAACACATGGGCGATGAAGAGTTCTTGAGGTTGCTACAGAAGAAGGAGTTGAACTGGGAGATGGTATGATGAGCCTCAATTTTAATACACACAGAAGCAAAATACTGCAGATCCTGTAAATATGAACTAAAAACAGGAAATGCTGGAACTACTCAGCAGATTTGGGGCATATATGGAGAAAGAAACAGAGATAACGTTTCAGTTGATGACCTTTCTTTAGAACTGGAAAAAGTTAGAGATGTAATGGGTTTTAAGAAAGTACAGAGGGAGGGAAACGGAGAAGGGGAGAAAAGCACAAAAGTAAAGCTCTGTGCTAGGGTGGAAGGCAGGAGAGATTAAATGACAAAAGAGATGACGGTGCAAGGCAAATTGAAATGGTAATGGACAAGCAAAGAAACAAAAGATGGGTGTGGAGGAAATGGAAATGGGAAAAGCAGAATCGTCACCAACAGCTGCCGTCTGAAAAAAGGGGAATGATGGTTAGAATCTGAAATCATTGAACTCTATATTGAGTCTGGAAGGCTGTAAAGTATCTAATCGAAAGTTGAGGTTCAGTTCCTTGAGTTTACGTTGAGCTTCATTGGAACAGTGTAGGAGGCCCGGGGACAGAGAGGTGAGGGTGGGAGTGGAGCAGAGAATTAAAGTGACAGGCAACTGGAGGCTTGGGTCCATAGAACCATAGAAAAATTACAGCGCAGAAGGAGGCCATTGAGCCCATTGTGTCCGTGCCGACCGAAAAAACTAGCCGCCCAATCTACCCACCTGAGAAAGCCCTCCCCAGAGGGGAGTGTTCTGGGTTCGCCCCAGAGCTATTTCAGATGAGGTTAACAAGTTTCATCCTCAACAGACGGAGATATGTATTTCTGGTACAGGAGGGGTCATGTAACTGCTACTCCATTTTGTCTGTCGTACAGGTGTCCATGTTCTTGTTGTTCAGTTTAACAGTTAGCTTCTTATTTTTAAAGTTCCTTCAATTCATTGTTTATTTCATCACTCCTTGCGAGCATGATAACAGAATCACACAGCAGAGAAAAAGGTCATTCAGCTCATCATGCCAGTGCTGTCTCTTTGAAAGAACTGTCTCAATGAGTCCCACTCCTCTGCTCTTTCCCTATATCCCTGCAAATCTTTTCCTTTTCAAGTATTATCCAATTCCCTTTTGAAAGTTACTATTGAATCTGAACCCTTTCAGGCAGCGCATTCCAGATCATAACAAACAAATAAGGTTTGTCACAGATATTATTATTGTGTTACAGTTATTACAAATATCATTTATGGATGAGCAAAGTTCACTGTCAGTTTCCTGAACTGTGAGAGAACATTATTCACTATTGTCGCACAGTTCACCACAGCAGTGAGGTAAGGAATAGATTTAATTCAGGAATCATCAATTTACTAAGTTGCTGTTACACTTCGTTAAGCTATAAGCTCGCATCTAAAAGAGCCAAGGACTGATTTAATGCATTATCAAGCTCGATAATTGCTGTACTGGAGGACATGGTACCAGGCTATGGAATAAATCTGTATGGCAAGTTAGATTTTTTAACATTTCAGTATTATCCCTGGTGAGTAGGAGACTAGAGCTGCAGCTTCTGAATATTGTGCTGACATCCAGCAGGATATCAATGGGAGCAGACAGGTAACACCCTGCCTTGCATCTAGCCAGTTCCACCTGGTTAGAGGGTCAAGATACACATAGTCAAGGGGACTGTTCCTATATTCCACACCCACAGCCTGCGCTGTCACGCTGAATCTCTCACTTCACCCTCCCTCCCTTGTTTATCTCAGCAGTGTTGTAACGGGACAGAACATTGGAAGATTTATCACTGGCACTTACCAACCTCCAACCACTTTAGCTGATGAACTGTTATGTTAAATAGAGAGATGGATGCGCCAGAAGCAAAGAAAAAAATTAGATCAAATAACTGTGTTTCTTACACAAAAGAAAAATACTGCGGCTGCAGGAAATCTGAAATAAAAATAGAAAATGCTGCAAATACTCAGCAGGTCAGGCAGCATCTGTGGAGAGAGAAAGAGAGTTAACAGGCTTGATTTTCAGCCCCCGCCGAGGCCGGGAATGGAGAAATAGCACCGCCGGCCTCCGTGCCAGTTCCCCAGCTCCATCCCAGCCCTGGGCTATTGGCCTGGAGACTGGATGGGGGCCAGGGGTGGGGGTTGTGGGCAGCAGGTCTACCCCCCCTGCACATGGTGATTAGCTTATTAAACCAATTAAAGGCCTATTAAGGCCTGTTAACAGTCTAACTGGGATTTTTGAGTTGGCCTCTAGGTTCCCAGAGATGGTGGGGGTCAGTTGAGCTACCTGGCGGTGGCCTCTATATGGCAGCCCAGGAGGCCAGCACTCCAGACAGGCTTAGAGGCCTTCCCTGCCTTCTAGAGGGGCACCCCCACCACAGTGGTGGCCTGGCTGCAAAGGACAATTTTTATTTCAAATTTTAAAGAGTTGGAGAGAGGGGCACCTGGATTTTGAAGTGCCCTCTCCCTCACGTACCTGCCATGGCATCCTGCTGCTGCTTTCAAGTTGGAAAGCCTCTGATTGGCTCTCCAGCTTCGAGAACCCACCCGCTGTCCTTCATTGGACAGCGAGCTTGCCCTCTGGCCTTAAATTGGCCACTTCGGGGAAATTCACACTGAGTGACTGTTTCCCACACAGTCCGGGCTTCTGACCGACATTTGAGCTTAACAGCGGAGATCAGAAAATCGCAGGGAAGTTCCTGCCCCAGATCTCTGGTCAATGATCTTTCATCAGAACTGGAAAAAGTTAGAGATGTAACAAGTTTTGAGCAAGTACAAAGGCAGGGAAAGGGGAGAGGTGAGGAAAGCACAAAAGGGAAGGTCAGTGATAGGTGGAAAGCAGAAGAGATTAAATAACAAAAGGGCTGATGATGCACGACAAAAGGGACTATTGGGACAAGTAAAGACGGATCTAGAGGAGGTGTAAATGGCAACAACCGGATCATTACCAGAACCTGCTGTCTGAAAAAAAAATGGGAGCAGTGTTTATGATCTGAAGTCATTGAACTCAATGTTGAGTCTGAAAGGCTGTGAAGTTCCCAATCAAAAGCTAAGGTGCTGTTCCTCTAGTTTCTATAGAGTTTCATTGCAGGCCACGGGCAGAGAGGTCAAGATAGGAGTGGGGCAGAAAATTAAAATGGCAAGTGACCAGAAGATCAGAGTCACAAAAGAAATTGTGTTTTTTAGTTATTCACAAGTGTGACTGCAGCAGCAAAATCAGCCTGTCCCACTGCCAACAACATCTGTTCAGACATGACAGAGGTCACCGAACTGTGTTGTCATATTTTACAGTAAATTTGCTCCTACAGCTACAATTAGGCACAAAATAAAATTCACATCACCAACCACACAGGGGCCTCTGCCTAGGACCCTATGGCGAGAACGCCGGGTATGTCCAGTGCTTTGATGAGCTTCTAACCTGTATCTTTCTCTTTGGTGTATTAGCAAGATGTAGATTTCACCATTTGGAGAATTCCACCATGTTAGTGTTATTCAGATCTTCATTCTATTCCCTTCCCTCTTTAAAACCCAGAAAAACCAACCAACAAATATTGGTTTTGTGACTCTTTCTCAATATAAATATCACCTTCTGTAGTTGCCCTTGGTTCATACATCAGAGCAGTTGTGGCAGCATTCTCGCTTTCAAGTCTATGATTCAAGCCCGACTCCAGAGACTTGAGGAATAAAATCTAGACTGACCCTTGAGTGCAGTACCAATGGAGTGCCACTCAGTTGGAGTTGCTGTAAAATGAGATGTTAAACTGAGACCCCGTCTGCCCTCTCAAGGGGACATAAAAGGTCCCACAGCATGATCGCAAGAACAGCAGGGGAGTTCTCCCCAGTGTCCTCACCTATATTTATCCCTCAATCAACATCACTAAAACAGATTATCTGGTCATTATCACATTGCTGTTTGTGGGATCTTGCTGTGTGCATGTTAGCTGCCACATTTCCTACATTACAACAGTGACAACACTTCAAAAGTACGTCATTAACTGTAAAGTGCTTTAGGATGTCCAGTAATCGTGGAAGGTGCAAGTCTTTCTTTCCTACAGGCAGTTGAAGGCTCGATAACCAATGGTGGAGCGATTAAACTCATGGATATGGGAGAGGCTTGAATTGGAGGAGCGCAGGCAGAGATCTCAGAGGATTGTGGGGCTGGAGGAGGTTACAGTGGCAGTGAAGCCAAACCATTTTATTTTCTGTTGAATTCAATGAAAAAATTGGCAGGTTGTAAAAGGAGTTGCTCATTTTGGTCTACGTCCTAAGACCAATTTGACCGCCTCAGATTTCACTAAATGTGGCTGTACTAAACCAAACTCATTAACAGAAAGCACTGATTTTTTTGATACTGATGTTTATTAAACTTGATCCACATATTGAAACCCCACAGGCTCGAACTGATGGTGAGTGACTCTATCTGATAAATACATGACATACTCGTGTGACAGTCTTTTACCAGAGGGACATTAACCCATTTAAAATGAGCACCTTCCTTGAGGTAGCAAGTGTCATAGGAATGCAATAAGTGTTTGTCCATCACCAACAAAAAATAGGAAAGACTTGCATTTATTTAGCACCTTTCACAACCTCAGGTCGTCCCAAAGCGCTTTACAGTCAATGAAGTACTTCAGAAATGTAGTTACTGTTGTAATGTAGGAAAACTTCTAATATAACTTCTAGCTTTGAAAGTCTGGAATCTTGCATGAAAGACCCACCTTCTCCTTAATGGTTTCCACGCATAGGAAGTAAATACCAGCCTTGCCAGCATCTTCCAAATTCAGACAGTGAACAGTAAAAACAAATCTGACTCTGCTGTGTGCAGAGACCGGAATTTAATGCATTTAAAATTCTGAGAATGAAAATGTATCTGTGGTTTGGCTGAGATATGACAGGGATCAGTAGGATTAGTGTTAAGAGCTGGTGCCCTTTCATCTGTGACCGATGTAATCTTTATTTCTGAATCTCCTCAATAACTCCCACTGCAGCAATCAGATGATAATAGACCCTACATGCATTGGGAATGGGTAACTGAGCAGTATTAAAACCAGCAGAAAGGGATAACCCCCAGTTCATTTGGGAACAATGAACCAATCAGGATCTCTCAGACCTTATTTGTTACCCTGTTGTATCCTCTAGGACTGCTGGTTAGAGACACTTTGGGAGAGGAAACAACAATTTTCATTTATATGATGCTTTTAACATCCCAATGCAATTGTCAAATTATCAATTATCAAACAAAATTTGACACCGAGCACATAAGGAGATAATAGGGCAGGTGACAAAAGCTTGGTCAAAGAGGTGAAGAAAGATTTGCATTTCTACAGTGTATTTCATGACCTCAGGACACCCCAAAGTGCTTCAAAGCCAACAAAGTACTTTTGAAGTGTAGTCACTGTTGTAAGGGAGGAAACACAGCAGTCAATTTGCACACAGCAAGCTCCCACAAACAGCAATAAAATAATGACTAGATAATCTATTTTAGTGATGTTGGTTGAGGGATAAATATTGGCCCCAGGACACTGGGGAGAACTCCCCTGCCCTTCTTTGAGTAATGCCTTGGGCTCTTTTACGTCCACCTGAGAAGGCAGACATGGCTTTGCTTTAACTTCCCAACAAAAGATGGCACCTCTGGCAGTGCAGCACTCCCTCAGAAAGAATTTGCATTGGAGAATTGAATGCTGTTAGCATGTTACTGCTTGGTGAACTTTGCATCAGACCTTTGCACTATTTACAACGGACTTACACCAACATGTGTAAATTTGCTCCAATAACTCCCTCAGACCAAAAATATTCAAACTAATTCAGCAAACAGATGGAAATGAACGGGACGATGCCAAAAACTAATGAAAATTTCATATAAATTTGATGTTTCTGAAAAAATGCAGGGGGTGAAATTCATTCATTCAGCTCATGATCATTTCAGCAATTGTTTGATTAAAAACACCATTCAATTTTTAATATGTGTCACACAGGGGGGTAGGGGAAAGTCTCATCAACCATGAGCAACTTCTTCTCTACCTTTCCTGAAACTATGAAATGGCTTATCTCCTGTAGTATTCACTTCCCCCTCCAATCAGAGAATGACAGGGCACAACAGGAGGCCATTCAGCCCATCGTGCCACTGTAGCTCTTTGAAAGAGCTATCCAATTTGGTCCATTACCTTGATCTTTCCCCATAGCCCAGCATTTGTTTCCCTTTCATGTATTTATCCAATTCCTTTTTAAGTGTTACTATTGAATCTGCCTTCACCACTTCTCAGACAGTGCATTCCAGATCACAACTTGCTGAGTAAATATTTTTTTTCTCAAAGGATAAGGAATTTCATAGTTTCAGGGCTGACCATCACAGCACCAATTGCTGTCATTCAGGTCAGATGTTTTTCTGGGGCTCCAGATGGTTGGAAGCCAAGGATATTGGAATCCTCAGTGGGGATGGATCCACAACATGTGGCTACCTTGATTCAGGGCAGCAATGATAACTGGCTTTTGTCTTAGACGTTGCGACACTCTAGGGAAAGTACGTGAATGGTGATTAAGGGGAAGCCAAGGATATTGGAATCCTCAGTGGGGATGGATCCACAACATGTGGCTACCTTGATTCAGGGCAGCAATGATAACTGGCTTTTGTCTTAGACGTTGCGACACTCTAGGGAAAGTACGTGAATGGTGATTAAGGGGAAGACACTGGAAGGGTAGAGAAGAAGTTGTAGATTGTTTATGAGATGGTTCTTTTTCCAATTGCCTTAAAATCAACAGACTGTTGAACCCTAAGCTTGGGGTTACCTCATCATGACTTTTTGACCTGCTAACCTTACCTTCTTTCAGCCTTGGCACCTTCACTAGGAGCCCTACACCATTGATTCTTGATATGAGACAGCGTCATTGACCAACTCCATCGCATGCCTACTGCAGCACCAGTTCATTGTGTGTCCACAATGCATTGTGCCACCTCACACCCACCGTATTTCTACAACGAGATAATAAAGAACGGAGCAACTCAAGCATCAAAAATCTCGAGTAAAAACTAGAAGGAAAGAAACAATGAGAGTTGTTTTGGGGAGTGAACCGAAGGAGGGATATATTTGGACAGCTAGTAAGTGGGTTGAGATCGTTCAAAAATGTATAACCTCTTGGAATTGTTTGACATGGTTGGCCACATCATCATCCTCCAAAGCCTCTCCACCATTGTCCAGCTGAGTGAGACTGCCCTTGCCTGGTTCCATTCCTGTCTCTCCAGTTGTAGCCAGAGAATCACCGACAATGGATTGTCATTCTGCTTCTGCACTGTTAACCAATGGAGTCCTCCAAGAATCTATTCTTGCTCCCCTTGTATTCTAGCCTTTTGTGTATTCCTGATTTCCTTTGCCCCATCATTAGCAGCCATGCCTTCAGCTGAAATATAAACAGAAAGTGCTGAAAATACTCAGCAGGTCTGACAGCATCTGTGGAGAGAGAAACAGAGTTAACATTCAGGTCTGTGACCTTTCACCAGAACTGGGAGGAGGGGGATGAAGAACAAAAGGGAGGGGGTATGATAGGGCAGAAGGCAGGAGAAATTAAATGACAAAGATGTCACAGAACATGCCTTCAGCTGACTGGGTCCTAAGCAGTGTAATTCCCTTCCTAAACCTCTCAGCTTCTCCAACTCTTTCTCCTTCTTTATGATGTTCCTTAAAACCTACATCTTTGTCCAAGTGTTGAGTCACCGGTTGTATTATCTCCTTATGTGGCTTTAATTGAATGGTGGAACAGGCTTGAGGGGCTGAATGGCCTACTGCTGTTCCTGTGAGTTGAGATTGTGGTCTTCAGCAATAACTTAGTTCCTGACAGTGATCCAGAGGAGAAGGGATATAACAGCGAATGGTTGTAACATTGCATGAAGAAGTCTGATATTTGGACTGTGGGACACTGAAGCCAACACAACCCATCCACAGAGACAATAAATCCAAAGTGAAAATAGCCACAGCTGTACTTTTGACATTGAACCATTTCTTTCCATCGATAATAGCTATTACATTTCTTAATTGTAGGATAATCGTGTTAAACACGAACTAGAAGCAAGAATAACCCAGAGACTGGTTTTCAGACTGTAATTATAAGGAAGTGTTGTGGCATCTCAGAGAATCCTTATTACCGCCTTCACATGAAGTTTTAACTATGATTGGACTAAATTTTATTTTACAGTTTTAAAAGGGTTTCTTTGTCCCATCACTTGCAAACCTTGTTCACAAATTTTTAAGTTAATCCGCAGTATTAGATACAATTATACATGTCAAACTATTAAATCCATCATTGTTGCAAGTGATCATTAACGGTTAAACACGAATTCTCATACATCCTCCTACAACCAACCATTTAAAGAAAGACTCACATTTATATAGTGCCTTTCACAACCTTGGGACATTCCAAAGCACTCTAAAACCAATTAAGTGGGGGTCACTGTTGTAATGTAGGAAACGCGGCAGCCAACCTAAGCACAGCAAGCTCCCACAAACAGCAATGAAATGATCAGATAATTTGTTTTTGTGATGTTGGTTGAGGGATAAATATTGGCAAGGACACCAGGGAGAACTCTCCAGATCTTCTTCAAAATAGCACCACAGAATCTTTCCAACTGAGAGGGCGGACAGGGCCTCAGTTTAACATCTCCTGCGAAAGGTAGCACCTCCAACAGTGCAGCACTCCCTCAGTACTGCACCGGGAGAGTCAGCCTGGATTATGTGCTCAAGTATCTAGAGCGAGGGCTTTGGTAGAGACACTGTCATAGTGGTAATGTCACTGAACTAGTAATCCAGAGCCATTCAGGCCCACAGTTCTACGCCGATGTTTACGCTGCACAGGAACCTTCTCCCACCCCTCTTCATCTCACCCGATCAGCATATCCTTCTATTACTTTCGCCCTCATGTGATTATCTAGCTTTCCGTTAAATGTATCTATACTATTCGCCTCAACTACTCCCTGTGGTAGCGAGTTCCACATTCTCACCACTCTTTGGGTAAAGAGGTTTCTCCTGAATTTCATATTGTATTTATTACTATCTAATATTTTTGGCCCCCTAGTTTTGGTCTTGCCCACAAATAGAAACATTTTCTCTACATCTATCTTTATCAAACTCCATTATTGTGTTGTGTGGGGCAGTGGAGGAGGGAAGGGCAGTGTCAGAAGGGTTAGATCTTCAGCGAAACATCTCTCACATGCAGTAAGCTGACATCAAGCTGAGTGATGTGATGAGCACTGAACTGATAGGTATAGCACAAAGGTGATGTTGGCTGACTTGCCAGTGTGAAACCATTAATAACATGAAGCAGACTTGCTTGGATTTAAGGGCTCAGCTCAATCTGACCTGAACTGACTTCAACTCAATCCCCAATCTGGGCATTTTTCCAGTTCTTCCCTCATAAACAGCCATTACAAATTCTGCTGCTTCCTCCGTGTTATAATCCTCTCGGAATTCTTGCTACCACCTCTAATCCCACACATTAAGGCAGATATAGGGAAGTAACCCCATTTTTCCCTGGACAACCCTGAACCCTGATCTCTGCAGCACCTTCAAAATGGTTTGCCATCACCAGTTTTCCAGCTTCCCTCAAGGCTCAATCTTCATTGATGGATCCCTACTCTTCCCTCCTTTTCTCCTTCCCTCCCTACTCTCCTCTTCCTCTGTCCCTCCCACCTGATTCCTCTCTTTCTGCCTTTCCTTCCCTCCCTTTGCCCGGCCTCCCCTGTCTCTCCTTCCTTATCTACCATGACAGCCCCATCAGATTCTCAATCAATGTTTACCCGAATGAGTAATTGAGGGGAAATTGTTTCCAGTGGCAGGAGGGTTGTTAACTACAGGACACACATTTAAGGTAATTTGCAAACGAACCAGAAGGATAGTTGAGGAGAGTTTATTTCATGCAGCGAGTTGCTGTGATCTGGAACGCACTGCCTGAAAGGGAGCGGAAGCAGATTCATTAGTAACTTTCAAAAGGGAATTGGATAAATACTTGAAAAGGGGGAATTTGCAGATCTATAGGGGAAAGTGCAGAGGAGTGGGGCTGATTAGATACCCCTTTCAGAGAGCTGGCACAGGCTTAATGAGCTGAATGGCCTCCTTCTGCTCTGTATCATACTATAGAGGCAATTTTAACCTAATAAAATGTATGGATTTGGGACTGGTAGTAAGTTAAAATTAAAAAAATTTCAAACTTAAATCCATCCAATCTCAAACCTGCCCACTTCTGGCTTTAATGGAGGTGGGACATGGAGCGAGAGATCAGTCCGGTTTCAGGAGGTGGGTCAGGCAGTAAAAGTTTTTAAGAGGCTGTGTGCTTCCATTTTAACAAGATTTATATTTTTAACCAATGCCAGCCAAGTTTACTAGGGATCAGGAAACTCAGTAGGTAAAAGGCAGTGTGAAAGATTGGTGCCTTTACAGCACTGCTTGTGGGCCAACAGGAATGGGAGTGGCTCACTGATCCCATCCAGCATACCCTGCAAAGCTCCCTGCGATCTGTCTGACCCTTCAATCTCCATGATCAATGACACCTTTCCTGAACTCCACACCAATACCCCTGTGGCCTGGACCCCCTCCCCCTCACCACCATCTCGTCCCCAACCATGCTCAATGAGCCCTCTGCCCCCATCCTGTGCGATCTCTCCCCCTCCTCACCACTGGACCTACCAGCTACTCTGCTGCCTCCTTCACGTGCAGGCTTTCCCACAGATAACCTGTCAATCAGGCTGGCTGTCGGGCAGGAAACTTGCAGTAAAAATTAAACCGTAATTCTGTGTTTCCTGACAGTAACCTGCTCTGAATGCATGTCTCGTAAATATCAGGTCCCTATGATCCTAACTCTCCATTCTCCAACCAACCACCCAATCTGTATATTCCACATTCTTTACTGTTGTATCTCTTTCACTGTTACATGGCTGTTACCATAAAAGGCCAAATGTTAGCTTTTAAAGGCTGCATTGAATTCTAGCCCAGCCTGACAAAACATCCTGATCTGAGATTGTTCCAATTCATTGGCTGCCATCCACAGCTGGTTGCAAGTCATGTACAGATCCTGTAAAAGACAAGAATATTTCTGTCCAATTCTGCACATGCCGTGCCTGGACACGGAGTAAACTCTCTTTATAAAAGCCCTCACTAATCTTGGAATTAACTGTTGAAGTCCAATCTGATATTTATGTTTGTTAAGAGTGTTTTTAATACAAACTAACAACCAGGGATCTGTCTATCTTTATATAGTGCTGTTGGTGGTCATAGATTCTGAATCTTGACATTTTAAACCAGAAACATCCTTTGTCATTGCCCTTTATACTGATGTTAGAGGTGTGATACTGTGTAGCACTTTAGAAAATTCTACAGATTACATGTTTTGTGTTTCCTGGGCACTTTAAAGTGGACAGACTCTGTGTTAAAGGTTATTTTCTGTTCGGGTCTGTTAATCATAGAATCCTGGGAGGAATTTTAACCCCAGAAATAGTGGGTTTGGGTCAGGTAGCCATTAAAAATACAAAAAATTTTAAACTCAGCCCGAACCCACTTCCAGATCACCCACTTCTGGTTTTAACAAAGTGGGACAGGGGCAGGCAACCAACCCGCTCACAGGAGGTGTGTTGGTCATTTCAATATTAGAATGAGGCCTCATGCCTCAGAATTAAGCACCATTTTAAATTTAACCCCAACCGGCTGAGTTTCGGTCGGGGGCCTAGGGAAACCCGTCAGCTAAAGTGAGGTGAGGACTACTGGATCCAGGATGTTGAGAGTTTTTCCACTGACCTGCTGGATCTGGTTTACTCCCTGTGATCATACACCCCCTGACCCTTACAATCTCACTTCGAGGTCCTTCCGATCTGCCCCCATGACCCTTACGATCTACTCCCCTACTCTCCTGATCTCCCCCCAGAACCTCCGAGCCTTCCCTCCCTCCTCTTCCGTTATCAAGGCTTACGCACTTGATAATGTCTCAATCTGGCTGGCCTGCAGCCAGGAAACAATGGTAATCAAACCCTGCTGCTAAAAGCAACATGACCTGATGGAAACTCATTCTTCTGGATTTCCCAACCTCAAAATAGCCCGCCATTCTCTTCCCTTTCCACCCCTCAGTTACAGTGGGGCTAGAGAATCTAGCTTACAGCACAGAGGAGGCCTCCGTCTGTGCTGTGTTTCCATAACTAAATGTGCTGGTAGTTGTTGGTTGGCTGTTACTGACAGGCTCTTGGGTCTTGGCCACTCTGCAAGTCCACCATTAGCAGTTTCCAGGCTCTAAGCGTTCCCTGATGTGCATAAATGTGAAGTCACAATGGCTTTGAAGCTGGAATCTCTCAGTGCTGTCTGTCTGCAGTGTTTACACAGGTACAAGATAATGACCTTTCTACCCAGTTGCAACATGGAATAGTCCCTGTTGCTAGGAGATCAATAAACAGATTTCTTAGAAAAAGGGGAATCTGGACTCCTCCCCATGCTGTGTATTTACACAGTATGGATTTAGACAGTCATATTAATATTTATCTCCATCAAAATATGAAGACTTTTAAGCTGCATTAACACAGGTGGCAGATTTCACTCTCCAAACTGTTTCTATAGCGATGTATCATTGGGCCTGATTGCTGAGACTTCGTATTGCACAGGCAACAGTGAAGCCATGTTCAGCCTGCTGGGGGCAGAGAGAGGGGGAAGGGAAGGGAAGGGTTCGGGGGTAAGGGAAGCAGGGTTTGGGGGAGGGGGAAAGAAATGGGAGGGGCAAGGAAAGGGGATGGGGAGGGAAGGAAAGGGAGTGGGAAAGGAAGGGGTTGGGGGAGGGAAAGGGTTGGGGGAAGGGAAGGGGTTGGGAGAAGGGAAGGGGTTGGAGGAAGGGAAAGGGGTTGGGGGAGGGGAAGGGAAGGGGTTGGGGGAAGGGTTGGGGGAAGGGAAGGGAAGGGAAGGGGTTTAATTTTCAAACACCGTGTTTTTAGCTCCCCCTTAATGAATCCTTGTTCACTGCTCCAATTGTAAGGCAGAGAAATCAGACAGGTTTCCTTAGATTTAAATAAGAAAGGTAGAAGTTTATTAATCTTAAACTCTAATCCAGTTAAAGACTATGAATATGCAATGCGACCAGGCTAGCATGCATACACAATAAACACACACGCAGATAGAGACAGAAAAAGTAGAAAAGAATAAAGGGGAAAAGTTTGAGGCAATATCGTGATTATAATTACAGTCCTTTGAGTTCAATGTGGAATCTTTGGTTGCTGGTAAGACCTGCTGTTCATTGGGGCCCCGTTCACACTTTAACTTGTTTCGATGTCAGAGTCTTTTCTCTCTTGCGGTTTAAGTGTCTTCCGTGGGTCCGGTGGCTTGGATGAAAGTGAGAGAGAGAGAGAGAGAGACAGCCAGGAGAGAGGCTTCCTTGTTTCAGCTTCAGTTGCAAACTGCCTTCTGTTCCTTTCTGTGTGGCACAATTCAACTCCAAGTTGGCCAGCAGGTCAGTCATGTGACTAACTGGCTTACCCACTTCTGATTTGTGAACTGTATCATTTTAGCAGTTCCTGGAATGCGCTTCCTTCCACCTTCAATGTCTGGTGATCAAAATACCATATGGGTTAATTGGCCCCCAGGAGTAGTTCTTTGTCTCCACAAGCACCGTTTCTTAGTATGCAAATGTCCTCCAGTCAAAGGTCAGGTGATCTCTTTAACAACTCATTTCTTCACTCCAGCAACAGTTTAAAAATCAATGTTCATACGATGAAATTAATATGCCTCATTCTTCACAGGTGGGGGGTCTGCATGACAACGCAAAACACTGGACAACACAAAACAACAGGAGAGAAGACTGTCAGTCCAGCCTTCAGAACTCATCAACAGGACCTTGACGTAAATATGTTTATCTGGTCTTGGAGAAAATGTTCCTTCATCAAAAAGAAGAGGAATAATTGCTGGCTTGTCAAGTCCTGGTGACTGTGTGACTTAAAATATTGTCCTTGACTTCATTGCCGAGAATGAGACTCTGCAGATTAACACACACCGTAATTATTTTTGCAAATTGTAATTAATGAACTGTGTCTTTGCATTAAATCACTCATCCTGCAGTATTTGATTAGATTATCATCCCGGCTGAGGAGCTGCAGTGAGCCTGGTGTCTATTATATTGGGGAAAGGGATTTGCTAGCTGGATTAGTTGAAGGCCATTGTGTCCTACAATTGGACAAAGCATTACCAAACAGTAATTTTCTTCCAATAAATCCAGATGAATGTCACTATCAATGTAGCTTCTGATGAATCAAAGGAAAACTTCTGACTGGTGATCTGTCTGTGCAATGCAGTGAGGTGATGGCCTGGGATTTTATCAACTGGAGTAACCAGAGAGACTCCCTTTAATGGGTAAAAAGTACAAAAGACGAGTGAATTAATATAACACTGCACTATAAACAACTGAAGGAAAGATGATTCTTTCGAAGCCACTGCATTAATCTGCTGTGATTTTGCCCTGTCCATGTCCTTCATTTCAATGGTGTCTGGACGAAGCACAATTTAATTAGAACAAGATATTGTCTTCCAACAGATTATCTGGCCTTTTATTTCACTGCTGTTTGTGGGAGCTTGCTGTGTGCAAATTGACTAACACGTTTCCTGCATTACAACAGTGACTACACTTCAAAAGTATTTCATTGGCTGTAAAGCACTTTGGGACACCCTGAGATTGTGAAAGGTGCTATATAAATGCAATTCTTCTTCCGTTCGTTGTTTCTTTCTTTGTACAAGGAAACCTTAGGCCTCCCCTGCCTCAGACTTCCCCTCCGCCCCACTTCCCAGACGCATGACCCCCACAAGCTGCACCCTAGACCCGATCTTGCTACCTGCCTTGTGTCAGCAGTTTCCGCCCCATTTCTTACTGAATTCTAACTTGGAACAGGCAGGAAATGGAGGTGAATGAGGCCCAGGAGTTAAAATAGCTGATCCTGACCGGCAGCGGCTGGAAGGTTTCTACCTAAACCACTCAGCCACCCATCAGGACCTACAATTAGGACCTTAGCGTGGAGCTCACTGTGGTAACAACACTTCAGTCATAGTGATAAAGGACCAGCAGGTGATCTGTGTAACATTGGTCAGAAATTCTGCTGCAAATTGCAGACAAGGGTGGAGATTTTTGGGTAAAACTGGCGTTAACGGATCAGCTGCCAGTTTTAACTCTCCTGATGTTTAATCCCATCATCACCCAGTGTCACCATCAAATGCTCCCAGGTCAGCTGCTACAACAACAACAACAACTTGAATTTATTGTAGTGAATTTGACACCGAACCACATACGGAGATACTAGGATAGACAACCAAAACCTTGGTCAAAGCAATGGGTTTTAAACAGCATCTTAAAGGAGAGGGGCGTAGAGAGGTGGAGAGGTTTAGGAAGGAAATTCCAGCGATTAGGGCCTAGACAGCTGAAGGCATGGCTACCAAAGGGGGATCGACAAAATCAGGGATGCGCAAGAGGCCAGAAATGGAGGAGCACGGAGATCTTGGAGGGTTGTAGATGCAAGGGTTTACAGTGCTAATTCATGTATCACTCAGTTCTAATGACAGCTTGTTTTTGAAGGAATTAAGGAATTGATTTGAACTCAGGTTGGGATTGGTACGGGGGTGTGGGGGAGGGGTCTGAGATGGGTGATGGGCTCAACTGGCATCATCATTGAAAGACTTGGCAGATTTTAACTGCCGGACCTCCTTTATGCCATAGAATCAGAGAATGATGCAGCACAGAAGGAGGCCATTCGGCCCATCTGCCTGTGCCAGCTCTTTGAAAGAGCGATCCAATTAGTCTGACTCCTCCCGCTCTTTTCTCATAGCCATGCAAATATCTTTCTTTTCAAGTTTCTTTTTCTATCTAATTCCTGTAAGAAAGTTACTGTGGAATCAGTTTCCATCACCCTTTCAGGCTGTGAGTTCCAAATTGCAACACTCACTGTGGGAAAAAAAATTCTTCACGTCTCTGGTTTTTTGCCAAATCAGTGTCCGGTGGTTACCCATCCTGCCACCAATGGAAACAGTTGCTCCTTATTTACTCAATCCAAACTCTAAGGAGTGGAATTCTCTACCACCTGTGGAATTCTCTACCACGGAAAGCAGTTGAGGCCAAATCATTAAATATATTCAAGAAAGAGTTAGATATAGTTCTTAGGGCTAAAGTGATCAAGGGATATGGGGAGAAAGCGGGAACAGGTTACTGAGTTTGGATGATCAGCTGTGATTGTATTGAATGGCGGAGCAGGCTCAAAGGGCCGAATGGCCTACTCCTGCTCCTATTTTTCTATGTTTCTACGATATAGGACAGCAGGAAAAATCCCCTGGCTCTAAGGTAGATTGGTGTTGCAAGGTAACTGCAGTTTGGAGAGAGAGAAGAGGGGAGTGGCAGTAACCCCAATAGGTGAGGCCCAAGCATTCTTAATGCACTGCTACTCCTCCTGGCCCCACAAAGAAACCTAAAAAATATGTTAAACTACCGTTGGCTTCTTGGCCTGCATCCTACAGTCTTAAAAGAAGTGGCTGCAAAGATAATAGATGCATATGTTGTAATATTCCAAAGTTCTCTAGATTCTGGAAAGGTCCCAGCAGATTGGAAAACTCTAAAAGTAACACCTCTATTCAAGAAAGTGGGGACAACAGAAAGCAGGAAAGTTAGCCTAACGTCTGTCATTGGGAAAATGCTGGAATCCATTATTAAGTAAGTAGTAGCAGGACATTTAAAAAATCATAATATAATCAGGTAGAGTCAACATGGTTTTAGGAAATGGAAATCATGTTTGACAAATTTGTTAGAGTTCTTTGAGGATGTAACAAGCAGAGTGGATCAAGTGAAACTGGTAGATGTAGTATATTTGGATTTCCAAAAGACATTCGATAAGGTGCCATATAAAAAGTTACCACACAAGGTAAGAGCTCATGGTATTGGGGGTAATATAAAGCATGCATAGATGTTTGGCTAACTATATAGGAAACAGAGTTGGGATAAATGGGGCATTTTTAGGTTGGCAAACTGTAACTAGTGGAGTGTCACAGAGATGAATGCTGTTATATGTTGGTTTGGTACACTGCCACCTTATTTAATCTAGCCAGAGAGATTCTTAGTGTGTAGTAGTTAAACATTAATCTTTATTGCATTATAACTATTTACACTCCTCCTAGCTGTGTGATTCCTCCAAAAGCCACGCTGCATCTATTCTCAAGTGTCTCTCCCATGTGATCTCTTACATCATCATGGTAGGAGGTATTCTTTATACTCTCTCAAGATTAACCCTTTCAGATCCTTATACTACATTCCCCCCCCCCCCCCCCAAGTCTTTATCCAAATATATATACATACATTCACTTTTTTATTTACATACTCCCACATCTCTCCCCATGTCTCTGACTTCATAGATTCAACCTGACAGGAGGCTTCACAACTTTCTCTGATCTTGTGGTCGTCAGATGTGGAAGATTGGTAGTCTTGCCCTGATTTCTTGTGTCTTGACTTGGATGTCCTTCATTAAGGTTTGTCGTATTTGGTCCTTTCTGAATTTCTGGTTCAACATCTGATTTGTCTAAATATATGACCGATTGACGTTGTTGCTTTAAAGGAATAAAATTCCTTCTATTTCTTCTCATAGTACCTTCGGGAGTTCTTAGTAAATAAGATCGCTGTTGATTCCCCTCTTTCTGGAGAATTACTCCTCTGTTTTGGTCTTGTACCCATACCTTTGGCCCTTCTGACAATTTTGGTAGGTTTCTGGTAGGGTATTTCCTATTATAATGATGGGCTTGTTTCTTTCAGTGTTATGACCAAGGTGGGAGTAATGCACTGTTAATTCAGTCCCACCACTCCACAGGTCACAGCATATCAAGAAAGTTCACCTACCAAAGAAAGGCCAAATTAGGCACTCTATTTGTCCCCCAGAATAAAGGGCCTCTGATTGGCCAGCAGCTCTCCGAGGGCAGGACTTATGGTGCCGGGGTCCTTGATCCCGTGGAAGGCCCATTGTTGTCTACTTAAGTGCCTAATTGGCACTAGATTCAGTGGGCCTCCCACAGGAGAGGTGACGTGGTGTTCTCAGCGTCACTTTTTACAGACGTCGTAACCCCTATTGCCAGGGTAAAAGCCCGGCCAAAGTGTCTGCAAAGAGACATAGATAGGTTAAGTAAATGGGCAAAAATTTGGCAGATGGAATATAATGTGGAAAAATGTGAGGTTGTCCACTTTGGCAGGAAGAATAGAAAAGCAAAATATTATTTACTTGGAGAGAGACTGCAGAATGCTGTGGTACAGAGGGATCTGGGTGTCCTCGCACATGATTCACATAAAGTTAGCATGCAGGTACAGCAAGTAATTAGGAAGGAAAATGGAATGTTGGCATTTATTGTAAGGCGGATGGAGTATAAAAGTAGATAAGTCTTGCTACAACCGTACAGGGCATTGGTGAGACAGCACCTTGAGTACTGTGTACAGTTTTAGTCTCCTGACTTAAGGAGGGATATACTTGCATTGGAAGCAGTTCAGAGAAGGTTAATGAGGTTGATTCCTGGGATGAGGGGGTTGTCTTATGAGGAAAGGTTGAGCAGGTTGGACCTATACTCATTGGGGGTTTAGAAGAATGAGAGGTTTAGAAGAATCGGGTTCGATTCCGGGTACTGCCTGTGTGGAGTTTGCAAGTTCTCCCTGTGTCTGCGTGGGTTTTCTCCGGGTGCTCCGGTTTCCTCCCACAAGCCAAAAGACTTGCAGGTTGATAGGTAAATTGGCCATTATAAATTGTCACTAGTATAGGTAGGTGGTAGGGAAATATAGGGACAGGTGGGGATGTTTGGTAGGAATATGGGATTAGTGTAGGATTAGTATAAATGGGTGGTTGATGTTCGGCACAGACTCGGTGGGCCGAAGGGCCTGTTTCAGTGCTGTATCTCTAATCTTATTGAAACATATAAGATCCTGAGGGAGCTTGACAGGGTAGATGCTGAGAGGATGTTTCCTCTCGTGGGGGAGTCCAGAACCAAGGGGCACAGTTTCAAAATAAGGGGGTTCCCTTTTAAAACAGAGAAGAGGCAGAATTTCTTCTCTCAGAGGGTCGGTAATCTTTGGAATTCTCTTCCCCAGTGAGCAGTGGAGGCTGGGTCATTGAATCACAGAATCACAGAATTGTTACAGCACCAAAGGAGGCCATTCAGCCCATCGTGTCCGCACTGGCTCTCTGAAAGAGCAGCCCCCTCAGTTCCATTTCTCCCCATAACCCTGCACATTCTTCGTAAACATATAACTGTCTAATTCACTTTTGAATGCTTCAATTGAACCTGCCTCCACCACGTTCTCAGGCAGCGCATTCCAGACCTTAACCACTCGCTGTGTGAAAAAGTTTTTCCTCATGTCACTTTCGCTTCTCTGACCAAATACTTTAACTCTGTGCCCTTTCATTGTCGATCCTTTCATGAGTGGGAACAGTTTCTCTCTATCTACTCTGTCCAGACCCCTCATGATTTTGAATACCTCTATCAAATCACCTCTCAGCCTTCTCTTCTCCAGGGAAAACAGTTCAAGGCTGAGTTAGACAGATTTTTGATCTAAAAGGGAGTCAAGGGTTATGAGGGCAGGCAGAGGAGTGGAGTTAAGGCCGCAATAAGATCAGCCATGATTAGGTTTGACCTGTTGGGAACCCTAGTGCTTCCCCGCTGAGGCCTCAGGAATTGCAGTCGGCCCCCAATTACATCATCGGAACCCAATCTGTATATTTGAAGCTATTTTTCTGAGTGTCACAGACACCAGCTGAAAACTGCGTGTTAAAATCCAATCCTCCAGGGGTACATCTTCCTTTATATTAATTTTTCTGCCCTTGCCTTTTTTTTGAATGGGGTTAAGAGGGGATGCGGAAAGGAGTTAAAATACCGCCCCCCCTTCCTTACAGGCATCTGTTGCATATCTTGCTCTTCGATAAAACACATAGGCCCTTGTATTGTTGTCAATTGATTAATGTTCTCTTGCAAATTATGTGCTGTTCTGTCCTCCCAAAGCTGGTTAATGCGACCCATTGAAACTTGCTTCTGCTGCTCTGCAATAACATTCACTGGTGTTTGATGCAAAGCTGTTTATTACCAGAAAATGGCCAAAATTCACAACCAGGTTGGGTATATTATATAGTGATAAATTCCCTCCATGAAATAAGTCAAATCTGATTATAAAACACTTAAGATTTAAAAGTCTATATCACTGTTTGTATTTGTTCCTCATGTGAGGTGACTAATGGAGAGTGTTGCTGGGATGATGACAGCAAAGGTTAATCGGAGATGATGGATTTGCTTCTGTAATCTACTTTAGGATTAAATAAAAATCCTATTGTAACTAAATACAGACAATTTCTAAATGCAAGCACTGCTGTTTAGATTAGAGTTTGTATAAGTTTAAAAGCAAAAGAATTATTATCCAGACAGTTACCTGCTGTGTACACGCAACAGAATCTAGAATTGAAAGCAATGCATTATTGTTCTGACTCAAAGATCAAACTCCTCTCCTCCTATCCAAAGAATCCTTTGTTCCTCTTGAAAGTCTCTTGTGTGCAGTTCCATGCCTGAATGCATGGTTAGTTGAGGTGGTCCTACAGTTGATCATTTGTGCTCAGTGATTAGCTGCTGGGAGAGGTGAGAGTAACTAGCTGTGACTCATCAGTGACTCCTTTCCAGCTCCTCACTGCCTCTCTGTGAGGTGTCTTCTCTCCTTGCTAAACTGATTCCTAATTGGACAGAGACAGAGTGCCTGGCAAATAAAGGAGGCAGAGACTGAAACATGTCTTCTTGGTAAAGTTTCAAATAAGATCATTTTGAGGTAGGTGATATTTTGAGTCCTTATACAATCCATGCTAAACTACTCCCCCTGGCGACTGGTAATTCAACTCACAGAGAACCCCAGGCATCGGATTGCCTTGCGGTCCTGTTGCAGAATCCCAATGGACCAAACCCCTCCCATTCACTCCCATTAGACAGAACCCAATAGAACGAGCTCTTCCATTCACTTCTTTTGTGCAGAATTGACAATTCTAAGCAATTCCCAAATTCAGATCTGAATATAAAGTGAATAGTATTGAGTTTAACCTTGAATGCATGAAGTACAATTAATCCATTGTCAACTTTCATTTACAGTTATTAACATGTTTTGGAAATCTAATTGCTTTTTGTGTAAAAATTAGTGTTTTGGTTGAGTATTTTCTGTTGTTTGTGGTTAGAATGAATCACTCAATGAATGAATGACTAACAAACAGCAGAGCACAAAGATCTACAAATTGGCTATTTTAGTTTGGAGTCTGCCACAAATTCTGAGGCAACTGCAGCCTTTCTTGGCAACTGGTTTACAACCCTACTGTGCTTGTAATGAGTCCTCAGACACTGGCAACTGAGCAGCCTCAGCCTACACACCTCTGTCCACTGGTATCCCCACATCCCCACCTCATTAAGAGTTGGCATGATTCTAAGATGTGGTACTGTCTCTGTATCTGACCTAAAGGATGGAAAAGAGAGGGGCTGAACTGATTGAAAGTTATTGGACCAGATACAAATGGACATAAAAATTAAATGCATTCAGGGTCTGCCCCGCAGCTGGTGGGGATCATTCAAAGTAAAAATGGGACACATTAAATCTCTGTCTTGCTCTATTCATCACCTTACTGAGAGATGAACAGCTCAGTTGAATGAAGTAAGACTACGGGTTTGATGCCAGCCCCTGGAGCCATGACTGATACCCAGTGCCTTGTCAGTTAGCCAAATATCAAATATCTAAAAATGTTCCAATAGTTGATACTGAATTTGAGGATACCATCTGGATTTAACTGTATTCTGCTGACGTGGCAGTCAGCAGCACTCAATAAAATTGGCTGAATGAGTTTCTTACTGTCACAATGATGGTTCACTCCAAGCTCCTGTTGGCTGGGTAAATCAAAGTTCATACTGTGCCTGACTGATGCAGCGCTGAGCACAATCACAGTAAGTAAAAACCATCAGTTAACAGAAGGAAGTAAAAGAGCAAGTGTATCCATGTGCATGTGAGCGTGTGTTTATGTGTTGGCGCACACACATGTATTTGTGTGCACGTGTGTTTGTGTACAAGGGTGTGAGTGTGTAGGTATGCGTATGAAGCGTGTAAGTGTGTGTGTGTTATTTTTGATCCCATCAATGTGATTGATGTCAGCACCTGCTGTTTTTTCAGACACTCCCAGGACAGGGACTACAGAGTGTCCACAGTTAGGAATGGATTCACTGGAATTTCACGGCGTACACACGATCAAGAAATATCTTCTACCTGTTGTTTTGATAGCATTTAGGATAACACTCCCAGGACAGGTACAGTACGGGGTTAGATACAGAGTAAAGCTCCCTCTACACTGTCCCCATCAAACACTCCCAGGACAGGTACAGCACGGGGTTAGATACAGAGTAAAGCTCCCTCTACACTGTCCCCATCAAACACTCCCAGGACAGGTACAGTACGGGGTTAGATACAGAGTAAAGCTCCCTCTACACTGTCCCCATCAAACACTCCCAGGACAGGTACAGTACGGGGTTAGATACAGAGTAAAGCTCCCTCTACACTGTCCCCATCAAACACTCCCAGGACAGGTACAGTACGGGGTTAGATACAGAGTAAAGCTCCCTCTACACTGTCCCCATCAAACACTCCCAGGACAGGTACAGTACGGGGTTAGATTCAGAGTAAAGCTCCCTCTATACTGTCCCCATCAAACAAAAACAAAAACAAAAAAAAACGGGATTTAGATACAGAGTAAAGCTCCCTCTACACTGTCCCCATCAAACACTCCCAGGACAGGTACAGCACGGGTTAGATACAGAGTAAATCTCCCTCTACAATGAAAAAAAAACCAGGTTAGATACAGAGTAAATCTCCCCCTACACTGTCCCCATTAAACACTCCCAGGACAGGTACAGTACGGGGTAGATACAGAGTAAATCTCCCCCTACACTGTCCCCATTAAACACTCCCAGGACAGGTACATCACAGGTTAGATACAGAGTAAATCTCCCTCTACAATGAAAAAAAACGGGTTAGATACAGAGTAAAGCTCCCTCTACACTGTCCCCATCAAACACTCCCAGGGCCGATACAGCACAGGGGGCTCGGGAGTGCGGAGCGATCCCGGCCGAGCTGACCCCTGCTCGGCCGGAACTGCTCATCGGACCCAGGCCCCGAAACCCTCCTCGGGAGCCGGTCCCGCACAACCCGAGCCGCCTCTCGGGAATGCCCTCCGTGCCATTCCAATCGGCGCGGAGGGGTTTCCTGTACGGGCTGCTCCTGCACACTTTCCACTTCCTCGCCCTCGTCAGCCGGCCGGACACGCCCTGGCGGTCCGCGTTGCCATCTGGCGGCGAGGGGAAACCCCGATGGAGGTCTCTCTACGCGGGAGTCTTCCCCCTTTACATCGGGGACCTGGGGTGGAGGGTGCTGCACAGAGCAGTCCCGTGCAATAGGCTTTTAAGTAGGTTCACGGACTCCCAGGCCAGCTGTACTTTCTGCGGCCTGGGCGAGTCCGTGTTCCACATTTATACGGAGTGTGCGAGGTTGCAGCCCCTATTTGAGTATCTGAAGGGGCTGCTCCTCAAATTCTGGCTGCACTTCAGTCCCACGCTCCTGATCTTTGGGCACCCGGTGCGGAGGGGCTTGGGCCGGGAGGAGGACCTCCTCGTCGGTCTGCTCCTGGGCCTGGCCAAGGTGGCAATTCACAGGTCCAGGTTGCGGGCCGTCGGGGGTTCCGTCCTCCCCGATTGCCTGCCCCTCTTCCGCGGTTACGTTCGCGCCCGGGTGTCCCTGGAAAAGGAGCATGCGGTGTCCGCCGGTACGCTTGAGGCCTTCCGCGACCGGTGGGCACCGCAGGGACTGGAGTGCATCGTCGACGCCGAAAATGGCATTTTAATTTGAGTTTTTTTGTTTATTTATCTGTTTTAATAAAGTTATTTTAAAACTGTAAATATGTACATAAAGGGGGCCTGAGGGATAAAGGCCCACTCGATGTGGAAAAAAAAAAGAAAAAAAAAAAAAACGGGTTAGATACAGAGTAAATCTCCCCCTACACTGTCCCCATTAAACACTCCCAGGACAGGTACAGTACAGGGTAGATACAGAGTAAATCTCCCCCTACACTGTCCCCATTAAACACTCCCAGGACAGGTACATCACAGGTTAGATACAGAGTAAATCTCCCTCTACAATGAAAAAAAACGGGTTAGATACAGAGTAAAGCTCCCTCTACACTGTCCCCATCAAACACTCCCAGGGCCGATACAGCACAGGGGGCTCGGGAGTGCGGAGCGATCCCGGCCGAGCTGACCCCCGCTCGGCCGGAACTGCTCATCGGACCCAGGCCCCGAAACCCTCCTCGGGAGCCGGTCCCGCACAACCCGAGCCGCCTCTCGGAAATGTCCTCCGTGCCATTCCAATCGGCGCGGAGGGGTTTCCTGTACGGGCTTCTCCTGCACACTCTCCACTTCCTCGCCCTCGTCAGCCGGCCGGACACGCCCTGGCGGTCCGCGTTGCCATCTGGCGGCGAGGGGAAACCCCGATGGAGGTCTCTCTACGCGGGAGTCTTACCCCTTTACATCGGGGACCTGGGGTGGAGGGTGCTGCACAGAGCAGTCCCGTGCAATAGGCTTTTAAGTAGGTTCACGGACTCCCAGGCCACCTGTACTTTCTGCGGCCTGGACGAGTCCGTGTTCCACATTTATATGGAGTGTGCGAGGTTGCAGCCCCTATTTGAGTATCTGAAGGGGCTGCTCCTCAAATTCTGGCTGCACTTCAGTCCCACGCTCCTGATCTTTGGGCACCCGGTGCGGAGGGGCTTGGGCCGGGAGGAGGATCTCCTCGTCGGTCTGCTCCTGGGCCTGGCCAAGGTGGCAATTCACAGGTCCAGGTTGCGGGCCGTCGGGGGGTCCGTCCTCCCCGATTGCCTGCCCCTCTTCCGCGGTTACGTTCGCGCCCGGGTGTCCCTGGAAAAGGAGCATGCGGTGTCCGCCGGTACGCTTGAGGCCTTCCGCGACCGGTGGGCACCGCAGGGACTGGAGTGCATTGTCGACGCCGAGAATGGCATTTTAATTTGAGTTTTTTTTGTTTATTAATCTGGTTTTAATAAAGTGATTTTAAAAATATAAGTGTGTATATAAAGGGGGCCTGAGGAATAAAGGCCCCCTCGACATATAAAATATATATAATGGGGGCCTGAGGAATAAAGGCCCCCTCGACATAAAAAATATATATAAAAGGGGCCTGGGGAATAAAGGCCACCTTATAAAAAAAAACAGGGATTGGCTCTTTTGTGATTGGGAATACTGAGTGCCTCAACGAGGTGCAGCTGACAGTGCTGCAGTCAGTTGCTGGAGGTGCTGCTGGAGAGGGAGTGCTGAGGACAGACTGCAAAACTCTGAACAACTTTTGCTGCAGAGGAGGAGAGACTTTGACAAAAAGGCTGTATTTCGAAGTGGGTGTCGAGCACCAAACTTTCATTTCATTTGGACTGTTGTGGGAGGTGGAAGAGGCCGGAACAACAAGGGGTGGGGGTGACACAATTCTATAGGGAACTGTGCAATTGCACTGAATACACAAGGAAGCTCCCTCCCCACCCTAATTCACCCAGCCTGGGTCAGCTGAAGCTGCCTGGCTATAGAGACATAAGGATCGAACTAGAGCCTGGGCAGCTTTCGGCTGACCCAGGTGAAGACCCCTCCCACAACCAGAAGACCAGGAGTGCTTACAGTGCTCTGAGTACCACCCTTTAAGGGGAAAAAAAGCAAAGTCATCACTTGCAGCCTGTCTTTCCCCTTTCCTGTATACCCTCAGCCTCTCCCCAAACCTCCTAGTTGGTTTCTTTGTTTGTTTGTTTGCTTGCCTGCAATTTGGGGGTGGGTTTGGCTCTTGAGCCATGGCAAGCCCATCATCACCGGTGGCGGGGCCTTCTCATACCTATGCGGCTGTAGCCTCTGGCCGCCCGTGTGACCCCGTCACCTTTTAAATTAATTACTTCAAGCCATGGGGTAAAGAGCTATCCCCACCCCAATATGTCTATAGAGGCCTGTGTAAAGGCAATGGCCGAGGTTGTCGGCCCCTCGGCCATTGTGGCAGCCTCAAAAATGTACGGGAAGGCTGTGTTCTTCCTGAAGACCGAGCGGGCCGTGTCCCTGGCCCTGAATAAAGGGCTCACTGTGGGTGGGACTTTACTGCTGGTGGACCCTCTGGGGCCACTGTGCAGCAGATAATGTTATCAAACGTCCCGCCCTTTATTCCCAGTGAACTCCTCCTTCCCCACCTGCACCACATGGGGGTGGTGAGGTCAGGGATCACCCCAGTCCGGCTTGGTCTTCGGGAGCACAGCCTCCAACATGTCTATTCCTTCCGCCGCCAGTTATTTATGTAGCTGGCGCGGGTGGAGGACTCAGAAGGCCAATTTAATGTGGAGTTCCAGGGGACGGCCTACCGCGTCTTTTGGACCTCGGACGGGGCGCGGTGCCACGTCTGCAAGGGGGTGGGGCATGTTCGGAAGAACTGCCCCAACCTCCCGGACGCCAGCTCCACCTCGGCGGCCCAGGGTGGTTCCACAGCACCTCCTCCCACTCCCCCCACACATCCAACAGACACCGCTCAGTCGGTTCCGGAGGCTGTGGGTTTCACAGCCTCCAGCGGGGAGGGGAGTGCCTGTCCGAGTGGAAGGAAGACGCGGAGGCAAAAGAAACATTCAAGAGGCGCGTCCCCTGGACACATTGAAACAACCTGAGCCTGAGCTCATCCCAAAGCCCGTTCTCACGGAATCCACCTGTCCCAGGGCTGGGCTCAGGCCTAGGGTGACTAAAAAGAAGGAAGGTGCGGAGGCCTCTGATGACATGGAGGTCTCTGAGCCTCTGCACCCTAGTGGGAAAAAGAGGAGAAGGCACCCCTCCACAGAGGTAACGAGGGGCCCTGAGGCGCAGGGCCCATCTGTTGGAGGGGAGCTGTCTCCTGTTTCGGGTCCCCAGGTTTCCCCTACCGCCACCACCAAGGCTACAAAGTCCGGGCAGGAGCACCCTATTCCTCAGGATGGAGGGGAGGGGAAGGCCCCGGTACATGAGGCCCCTCCTGAAGGAGTAAGTGGGGCCCTGCTTGTGGTGGGGGAGCCTAGGGACGCCGTCCATTCTGCCACTGCTACAGGGTCGGGTGCCCTGAGTGAAGGGGAGGGCGAGGCATCAGAGGGTCGGCCCTCCCAGCCGGAGTCCACCACCAACCAGGAGACACCTGACCCAGTTATAACTGAGAATGCTGCCCCATCTGCTGGGCCTGTGGGTGCTGGCGGAGCGGGAGATGGCCTCCTCTCTCCGCCTCTGGTCTCGGCTCCGGCTGGATTTCCGGAGTCGGGAACTTCTGTCTCCCCTGGACCACTCATTGGCCTGGGGACGGAGGTGGAGGGGGGTCCTGAACTGCTGGCGCCCACAGGCTCCAGTTTCACAGTAGAACCCAGAGAGGACTCCTCCGCCATCGATCCTGGGGGTGGGATCGTGACGGAGGCAGGACCAGCTGGCGCGGCCGGGACGTCCGCCCCACAGTGTGTGGTGGATGTGTCGGCCGCTGGCGGTGACAACCCGGAGGGGGATGGGGATTCGGTGTGGGGCACGGAGGATGACCTTGATTCCATCGCCAGTGAGGTGGTGGAGTCCCTCGTGCCTCCCACCGAATCTCCCCTCATCCCCACGGCGAAACTCCAGGATTTCCTCGCGGTTTGCAGGTGTTGCCGCAATAAAGTTCAGCTGGCCCTCAGCCGTTGGTCAAATCTGGCGCTGATCATACAGTCCGTCCGTGCCGCCCTTAAGAAAGCGGGCATGTGCGCGGGCGTGAAACTGGTTGAGAGGCGCCGTTTTAATGTGTTCCTCAATGGGTTGCTGGGGGAGTGGAAGGCCAGGTGCACTTCCACTCCCTCCCCACAGTGAGGTGTTGGTGACGGGTTTTAAGTACCTTTGATATGAAGATAACCATAGCCAGCCTCAACATCAACGGCAGCAGGGGTTCTCACTGCAGATTTCACAATCTCTCAGTCCTTAGGGAAGGGAGATACGCTGTGAGCTTTCAGCAGGAAACCCACACCGTTCCGGGAGATGAAGCCACCTGGCTCCTGGAGTGGCAAGGTGGGGTCTACATGAGTCACCTCACCCCTATTTCTCGTGGGGTGGCTATCTTGTTGGCCCCGACTTTTCAGCCAGAAATCTTGGGGGTCAAGGAGCTAGTGCCGGGCCGCTTTGTGAACGTGTACGCACCCAGGCCCGGCGCGTTGCAAGCACGTTTCTTTGAAGAAATGTCCGCTCTCTTGAGCTCCATCGATAGCAGCGAGTGCATCATCCTCGGGGGGGGGATTTTAACTGCACCCTCGAGGTGGGGGATCGTTCCGGTCCCCAGCGCGGCCAAGCGTCGGTGGAGAGGTTGAGGGGACTGATCAGCTCCCTTAACTTGGTGGACGTCTGGCGGAATCTCCATCCCGACTCCAGCGCCTTCACGTGGAGGTCTGGAGGAGGGGGGTCCCGAATCGACCGCCTGTACTTTTCGCAGGCGTACGTCTCCCGCGTCTCGGCCTCCATGCGGCTGGTGCCGTGCTCGGACTACCGTCTGGTGTGGGCGGAGTTCACTCCGCTCCGCACGCGGGTGGGGTCCGCGTACTGGCACTTTAACAACCGGCTGCTGGAGGATGGGCGATTTCGGGACTCGTTCTGTCGATTCTGGGCCGACTGGAGAAGGAAGCAGGGGGGCTTCCCCTCCTTGAGGCTATGGTGGGATGTGGGCAAGAGTCACATCCGCTTCTTCTGTCAGGAGTACGCGAAGGGGTCGACCAAGAGGCGGGAAGCCGAGATCGGGTGCCTTGAGAGGGAGGTGCTCGACTTGGAGTCCCGCCTCGGTCATGCCGTCGTGGACCCGGTCCTTTGGCAGGCGTAGAAAGAGAATAAGGGCGCGCTGAGGGACCTGCAGCTCATAGGGTCCCGATGCGTGTACGTGAGGTCGCGGATCCAGATCCTGGAAGATTTGGACCGCGCCTCACCCTTCTTCTACTCGCTGGAAAAATGGCGGGGTGTCCGTAAGCAGCTCGTCGAGCTGCTGGCCGACGACGGATCCTCCATCACGGATCCGAGGGGATGGGCCTCCTGGTCCGTACTTATTACAGTGCGTTGTTCTCTCCGGATCCGTCCAGCGAGAATGCGCGCAGAGTTTTGTGGGAGGACCTGCCGCAGGTCAGCCCGGAGGGCGCCGAAGGGTTGGAGGCTCCGCTCACGTTGGCGAAGCTGACCGGCGCCCTCCACCAGCTCTCGATGGGCAAATCCCCAGGGCTGGACGGGCTGACCGTGAAGTTCCTCAGGGCATTCTGCGACGTCCTGGGGGACGATTACGCGCGGGTCCTGGGGGAAAGCCTGGCAACCGGGGTGATGCCCCTCTCATGGTGCAGGGCGGTCATCGTCCTTTCTACCGAAGAGGGGCGATCTCCGCCTGCTTAAAAACTGGCGCCCGGTCTCCCTCCTCAGCACGGATTATAAGATCTTTGCCCGGGCTATGTCTACCCGCCTGGGCTCCATGCTGGCCCACATGATCCACCTGGACCAGTCTTACACGGTCCCGGGCCGGTCCATCCAGGACAACATCCACCTGGTCCGGGACCTGATCCATCTTTCCCAGAGGACTGGTCAGTCGGTCGCCTTTCTCTCCCTCGATCAGGAGAAGGCGTTTGACAGGGTGGATCACGAATACCTTTTCGGGACTCTGCGCGCTTTCGGACTCGGGCCGCATTTCGTGGCCCGGGTCCGACTTTTATACGCCGCCGCAGAGTGTCTAATCAAGGTTAACGGGTCCTTGACGGCGCCCCTTCGCTTTGGGAGAGGAGTGCGTCAGGGATGCCCCATGTCCGGCCAATTGTATACCATCTGCGTGGAGCCCTTCCTGTGCCTGTTTCGCAGAAGGTTGATGGGATTGGCTCTGCGCGAGCCGGCCATGCGGGTCACCATTCCGCTTACACCGACGACGTGCTCTTCGTGGTCACAGATCCCGTTGACTTGCGGAGGATGCGCGACTGCCAGCAGACCTTTTCTGCCGCGTCCTCCGCGAGGATCAATTGGGAGAAAAGTTCTGGACTCCTGGTGGGTCAGTGGCGGGTGGACTCCCTGCCGGAGGAGATGACACCTTTTGCGTGGAGCACCACGCACCTCCTCTATCTGGGAGTCCACCTTAGCCCCGCTGAAGAAGCCTGGCCGGCAGGTGTTGGAGGCGAAAGTCACCTCTCGGCTGGGGCGCTGGACAGGACTGCTTTCCTACAGGGGCCGAGCGCTGGTCATAAATCAACTGGTGGCCTCCATGCTGTGGTACCGGTTGGTCACTTTGGCCCCGCCCCCTGTATTTGCCACCGAGATCCAGAAGAAACTCGTCGATTTCTTCTGGGGCAAGAGGAAACACTGGGTCTCTGCCGCGGTCCTGAGTCTCCCGATCAAGGAGGGCGGTCAGTCGCTGGTGTGCGTCTGCAGCCAGGCTGCGACTCTCCGCCTTCGGACCCTGCAGAGCTACCTGTACGTCGAGCGTCCTCCCAGTTGGTGTGCGCTGGCGACGTATTTTTTCCGCCAGTGTCACTGCCTTCAAGACGACACGCAGCTCCCGGTGGAGTCCGTTAGCCGCGCCTCTCTGAGGGAGTTGCCTGTCTTTTACCGGGATCTTTTCCGAGTCTGGAACATGGTCGCCTCCAGTCAGGGCGCTCCCCCGCCGGCGGAGGAGAGCGCCTCGGCTGTCCGGGCGGCCGACTCCGGGGACGGTCTGGCGGGCGGAGGAGTAGCCGAAACCCCTGGGACGCCCCTCACTGCGGGTGGCGAGGGGGCTCGGGAGTGCGGAGCGATCCTGGCCGAGCTGACCCCCGCTCGGCCGGAACTGCTCATCAGACCCAGGCCCCGAAACCCTCCTCGGGAGCCGGTCCCGCACAACCCGAGCCGCCTCTCGGAAATGTCCTCCGTGCCATTCCAATCGGCGCGGAGGGGTTTCCTGTACGGGCTTCTCCTGCACACTCTCCACTTCCTCGCCCTCGTCAGCCGGCCGGACACGCCCTGGCGGTCCGCGTTGCCATCTGGCGGCGAGGGGAAACCCCGATGGAGGTCTCTCTACGCGGGAGTCTTCCCCCTTTACATCGGGGACCTGGGGTGGAGGGTGCTGCACAGAGCAGTCCCATGCAATAAGCTTTTAAGTAGGTTCACGGACTCCCAGGCCACCTGTACTTTCTGCGGCCTGGACGAGTCCGTGTTCCACATTTACACGGAGTGTGCGAGGTTGCAGCCCCTATTTGAGTATCTGAAGGGGCTGCTCCTCAAATTCTGGCTGCACTTCAGTCCCACGCTCCTGATCTTTGGGCACCCGGTGCGGAGGGGCTTGGGCCGGGAGGAGGATCTCCTCGTCGGTCTGCTCCTAGGCCTGGCCAAGGTGGCAATTCACAGGTCCAGGTTGCGGGCCGTCGGGGGGTCCGTCCTCCCCGATTGCCTGCCCCTCTTCCGCGGTTACGTTCGCGCCCGGGTGTCCCTGGAAAAGGAGCATGCGGTGTCCGCCGGTACACTTGAGGCCTTCCGCGACCGGTGGGCACCGCAGGGACTGGAGTGCATTGTCGACGCCGAGAATGGCATTTTAATTTGAGTTTTTTGTTTATTTATCTGGTTTTAATAAAGTTATTTAAAAAATATAAGTGTGTATATAAAGGGGGCCTGAGGAATAAAGGCCCCCTCGACATAAAAAAAAATATATATAAAGGGGGCCTGAGGAATAAAGGCCCCCTCGACATAAAAAAAAACGGGGTTAAAAAAAAATGTGGGTTAGATACAGAGTAAAACTCCCTCTACACTGTCCCATCAAACACTCCCAGGATAAAAAAAAAAGAAAAAAAAAAAAAAACGGGTTAGAAAATATGGTGTGCCCCTAATCATCTCAATTATATTTATATTGACACTTAGGGCTGAATTTTATGTTGACACCGCCATAATTGGTGGTGGCCGCAAAAAATGGCAGCCCACCCTCGCAGGCTTTACTCCACTAAGCCGCTGCAATATTAAACGCAGCAGCTCAGTTACATGGCCGGGGTGGACCACCCACCCACCCACCCACTCCCCGATGACGTGGAGGGGGCAGGTGATCCGTCCCCAGCAACGGTGTCCGGTGCCATTACGCAGGTGCTGTGCCATTTTTGAAGGGCTTCAAGCCTTACATTTTATTTGAATTTTTGAAGAAATAGTCACTTAGAACTTATTCAAACAAATTAAATAAATGTTTCAAGCCCCTCTCCCACCCTCCCAATGACAAACAATTCATTCCTTGTCCTATTCTCCCCAAAATACTGGGGAGAAACATAGAAAATAGGAGCAGGAGTAGGCCATTCGGCCCTTCAAGCCTGCTCCGCCATTCATTATGATCATGGTTGATCATCCACCTCAGTAACCTATTCCCGCTTTCGCCCCATACCCTTTGATCCCTTTAGATCCAAGAGCTATATCTAACTCCTTCTTGAAAACATACAATGTTTTTGCCTCAACTGCTTTCTGTGGTAGTGAATTCCACAGGCTCACCACTCTCTGGGTGAAGAAATTTCTCCTCATCTCAGTCCTGAAAGGTTTACCCCATATCCTTCGACTATGATCCCTGGTTCTGGACTCCCCCAATATCGGGAACATCCTTCCTGCATCTACCCTGTCAAGTCCTGTTAGAATTATATAGGTTTCTATGAGATCCCCCCTCACTCTTCTGAACTCCAGTAAATATAATCTGCACCGACGCAATCTTTCCTCATACGTCAGTCCCACCATCCCAGGAATCAGTCTGGTAAACCTTCGCTGCACTCCCTCTATAGCAAGAACATCCTTCCTCAGATAAGGAGACCAAAACTGCACACAATATTCCAGGTGTGGCCTCACCAAGGCCCTGTATAATTGTAGCAAGACATCCCTGTTCCTGTACTCGAATCCTCTCTCTATGAAGGCCAACATACTATTTGCCTTTTTTTCGCCTGTTGTACCTGCATGCTTACCTTCAGCGACTGGTGTACGAGAACACCCAGGTCTCGCTGCATAGAACATTACAGCGCAGTACAGGCCCTTCGGCCCTCGATGTTGTGCCGATCATCTGACCTACACTATTCCATTTTCATCCATATGTCTATCCAATGACCACTTAAATGCCCTTAAAGTTGGCGAGTCTACTACTGTTGCAGGCAGGGCGTTCCACGCCCCTACTACTCTCTGCGTAAAGAAACTACCTCTGACATCTGTCCTATATCTTTCACCCCTCAACTTAATTTAGAACATTAGAACAATATTAGAGCATATTCCCCTCTCTCAGTTTATAGCCGTTCAGATAATAATCTGCCTTCCTGTTTTTGCTACCAAAGTGGATAACCTCACATTTATCCACATTATACTGCATCTGCCATGCATTTGCCCACTCACTCAACTTGTCCAAATCACCCTGAAGCCTCTCTGCATCCTCCTCACAACTCATCTTCCCACCCAATTTTATGTCATCTGCAAATTTGGAGATATTACATTTAATTCCCTCATCTAAATCATTAATGTATATTGTGATTAGCTGGGGTCCTAGCACCGATCCCTGCAGTCCCCCACTAGTCACTGCCTGCCATTCGGAAAAAGACCCGTTTATCCCTACTCTTTGTTTCCTGTCTGCCAACCAATTTTCTATCCATCACAATACACTACCCCCAATCCCATCCGCTTTAATTTTACACGCTAATCTCTTGTGGGACTTTGTCGAAAGTCTTCTGAAAGTCCAAATAAACCACATCCACTGGCTCCCCCTCATCAACTCGACTAATTACATCCTCGAAGAATTCTTGTAGGTTTGTCAAGCATGATTTCCCTTTCGTAAATCCATGCTGACTCTGCCCAATTCTACCACTGTTCTCCAAGTGCTCTGCTGTAAAATCTTTGATAATGGACTCTAGAATTTTCCCCACTACCGACGTCAGGCTGACTGGTCTATAATTCCCTGCTTTCTCTCTACCTCCCTTTTTAAATAGTGGGGTTACATTAGCTACCCGCCAATCTGTAGGAACTGCTCCAGAGTCTATAGAATCTTGGAAGATGACCACCAATGCATCCACTATTTCTCAGGCCACTTCCTTAAGTACTCTGGGATGCATACCATCAGGCCCTGGGGATTTATCGGTCTTCAATCCCATCAATTTCCCCAACACCATTTCTCTACTCATACTGATTTCCTTCAGTTCTTCCCGCTCACTAAACCCTGTGTTCGCCAACATTTCTGGTATATTTGTATCCTCCTTTGTGAGGACAGAACCAAAGTATGCATTTTGTTGGTCAGCCATTTCTTTGTTCCCCATAATAAATTCCCCTGTTTCTGACTGTAAGGGACCTATATTTGTCTTCACCAATCTTTTTCTCTTCACATACCTATAGAAACTTTTACAGTCAGTTTTTATGTTCCCCGCAGGCTTGCTCTCATACTCTATTTTTCCCTTCTTAATCAATCCCTTGGTCCTCCTTTGCTGAATTCTAAACTGCTCCCAATCCTCAGGTCTGTTGTTTTTTCTGGAGAATTTATATGCCTCTTCTTATATTACCTTGTGCACCTGACCTTTCCCCCTACCAAAGTTCACAAACTTTAATCTTTAACCCTTCCCTCAACCCCTTGACCAATGAAATTAGTTTTACCCTGTTTCCCCCACCACCACACTGAGAAACTTACCTGCTCCCCCCTCCCCACTAATGTTCCGCCTTACATCAACGTATGGCGATCCAACAGCACGGGAGTGCCGGCTGCCGGATCCAATATGGCATTCGAACGGATGGCGGGAGCGGGCAAATATTTAATTCAGTAATTTGCATTTTCTTAAATATGTAAATTTGGCTCCCATCACTGAGCAGCAGGGGCGGGCTGCCACAAGGCCTCGCTGCTGCCGGCAATATGGGGTCAGGTCTTCCCAGCGTCGAGGCCCAGGCTTCTCCCGGAGGCATTTTCTGGGCCCTCTGCCACGACCCCCGACATCAGGGGGGCTGTAAAATCCAGCCCTTATTTCCCAGTAATCCAGTCATTTCAATGAGAGAGGATGTGGTACCTGGAACCACTCGATTAAATTCCAGCCTGTAACTCACTCCCAGGTATCAGTTACTCTCGTCAATGTATTTGAGATTACTCCAGTATATTGATTAACTGGTCCAGACCAATTTTGAACTCAGTGAGAATGCTATAGAAATAGAATTTGTTGTTGCTGTAAGAGATGAAGAAAGCCATTGCAGGACTGCAGGGATTTAGATTTCATTCTAGTGACAAATGCTAAATTTTCAAGGATCGACAGGCAGTTTTACAATCCATCTGTTTTGACAGGTATTGACTGAGATCTACTCTTGGGAACAAGGCTACATCTTAGTGACCTTTACAATCAACAGCTTATTGTTTGATCTCATGTGGCCCCTGAACAAGCCGAGTGATTGCTTAAATGTGCCCTTTCAACACAAGAGTGGCCCATCGCCATGGAAACACGCCTTTCATTCTGGCTCTGAAGGAAAAATAATTAAACTTTTAGCAACAGACTAACAAGAGCCTCTTTTTCTCACTGATCTCAACCCTCTCAGCCTTCTCACCATATCTCTCAATGTCTTCACTAAAGCCCAGTTAAAGTCTGTTAAAACTCTTCCTGTAATCCCGAATGTAAGATCCAAAGTCCGTTAGTTGATTAAATAGGCGACATATAACTTAGCTGGTGAGTAATTGGTTAAGGTTATCAAAGAGATGTGAAACTCTTTTTTATGCAGCACGTGGCAATGACCTGGAAATCACTGCCCATGACGGTGGTGGAAGCGGAGAAATCAATGAGTTTAAAAGGAAATTGGATGACCACTTGAAGGAATTAGACTTGCAGGGCAATGGGGATCGAGCAGAGGAGTGGGACTGACCGGATTGCTACGTGGGGAGTCGACAGGGACATGATGGGCCGAATGGCCTCATTCTGTGCCATAAATGATTCTATGAAACAGGAACTGGTGTATAGAATAATACAGCAGAGAAGGAGACCATTCAGCCTATCGTGCCTGTGCTGGCTGTTTGAAAGAGCTATCTCATTCGTCCCACTTTACTGCTCTTTCCTCATCGTCATGCAAATTTTTCCGTTTTAAGTATTTATCCAACTTGTTTTTGAAAGTTCCTATTGAATCTGCTTCCACCATCCTTTCCAGACCATAATAACTCGCTGCAAAAAAAATTCTCCATCTCCCCTCTGGTTCTTTTACTAATTACCTTAAATCTGTGTCCTTTGGTTACTGACCCTCCTCCCAGTGGAAGCAGTTTATCCCTATTTATTTTATCAATATTCTTCATAGTTTTGAACGCCTCTCTTAAATCTCCCTTTAGCTTGTCTGCTCGAAGGAGAACAATTCCACCTTCTCTAGCTTCTCCACATAATTGGAGTCACTCATCCCTGGTACTATTCTCGTCAATCTCCTCTGCACCCTCTCCAAGGCCTTGACATCCTTCCTAACATGTGGAGCCCACAATTGGACAAAATACTCCAGCTGGGGCCTAACAAGTGATTTATAAAGTTTTAGCATAACTTCCTTGTTTTTCTACTCGATGCCTTTAATCTACTTTCTATTGTTACTTTACTGCTTTATAGAAGAGCTCACAAGTCAGTCTCTAGATAAAAATAACATTTTAAAAAAGCCTGATGTATCCCCTTCAGGGTTTTTTTTTGATTTAGATTTAGAGATACAGCACTGATACAGGCCCTTCGGCCCACCGAGTCTGTGCCGACCATCAACCACCCATTTATACTAATCCCATATTCCTACCACATCCTCACCTGTCCCTATATTCCCCTACCACCTACCTATACTCGGGGCAATTTATAATGGCCAATTTACCTATCAACCTGCAAGTCTTTTGTCTGTGGGAGGAAACCGGAGCACCCAGAGGAAACCCACGCAGACACAGGGAGAACTTGCAAACTCCACACAGGCAGTACCCAGAATTGAACCTGGGTCGCTGGAGCTGTGAGGCTGCGGTGCTAACCACTGTGCCACCCGGGTTATAATTGATCATTCGTATGCACTGCGCGGATTTGTGAGCGACTGACTTTAAACCAAAGGTTGAACTTTTTTCACCTCTCTCTCTCCACCCTTACGAATGTCTTCCCAAAAGCCATCTCTTTGGCGCTGTTTTCGGCCACCTCTCCTAACTGACCCAGAAAGGCTCAGTTTCCCTTCCCACCTCTGTGAAGCACCGTGGAAAGGTCGAGAGGTGATTTGATTGAGTTTTGTCGGACTTTGAAAGGAATTGATGTGGTAGAAGGAAAGGAACTTTTTCAGCTGGTGGGGGGAGTCCAGGACAAGGGGGTCATAACATAAAAATCAGAGCCAGGCCATTCAGGAGAGAAGTTAGGAAACACTTCTTTATATAAAGGGTGGTAGAAGTGTGAAATTCTTTCCCACAAAAAAAGCAATAGATGCCGGGTCAAATAATTTCAAATTGGAGACCAACAGATTTTTGCTAGACAAGGGTATAGAAGAATATGGAGCCAAGGCAAGATTTAGGATACAGATCAGCCATGATCTCATTGAATGGTGCAAGAAGCTAGAGGGGCTGAATGGCCTCCTCTTATTCCTATGTTCTATGGTGATTAGCTGTGTAAGGGAAAGCTATTGTAAACTAAGTTGGTTAAAATAGAAAATAAAAATTCTTAGGAATGGCATAAACAGCATAAATCTTAACAAACAAATTCCTGGTCAACCCATCTGCCTTTGCCTCATATCTCCCAATCTCTTCTCTCTCCAGACATGCATCTGATTGACTCTTGCTCCCACTAAACTGTCCATGTTAATCTCCTTCTTTGGTAACTTGTTCCGGATCTTAATCACATCATTGGTGCAAAAGTTTCCCTGACTTCCCTTCCTCATTTTTAGCTAACCTCCCGGGGATTGACAACCTGTCACCTCAGGGATCATGTAGCCTGAGCCAATTTTCTCAATTTTCTTTAGAAATTCTTGAAAATTTCACCTCAAAATCTCCTCTTTCCCAAAGAATGCAAGCACGACTTCCTCAGAATTAAAAAAAAAATCTATTTGCAGTATGTGAGTGTCGCTGGCCAGGCCAGTATTTATTGTTCATCCCTGATTGCTCTTGAGAAGGTGGTGGTGAGCTGCCTTCTTGAACCGCCACAGTCCATGTGGGGTAGGTACACTCACAGTGCTGTTAGGGAAGGAGTTCCTAGGCCCACCTATCTTCAGCGGCTTCATCAATGACCTTCCCTCCAACATAAGATCAGAAGTGAAGATATTCACTGGTGATTGCACAGTGTTCAGTAAAATTCGCAGCTCCTCAGTCCGTGACCACATGCAGCAAGACCTGTACAACATTCAGCTTTGGGCTGATAAGTGGCAAGTAACATTTGTACCACACAAGTGCCAGGCAATGACCATCTCCAACAAAAGCAAGTCCAACCATCCCCCATTGATGTCCGATGGTATTACCATCACTGAATCCCCCACCATCAACAACCTGGGGGTTAACATTCACCAGAAACTGAACTGGACCAACCGTATAAATACTGTGGCTACAAGAGCAAGTCAAAGGCTGGGAATTTTGCAGCAAGTATCTCACCTCCTGACTCCCCAATGCCTGTCCACCATCTACAAGGCACAAGTCAGGAGTGTGATGGAATACTCTCCACTTGCCTGGATGAGTGCAGCTCCAACAGCACTCAAGAAGCTCAACACCATGCAGGACGAAGCAGCCCGCTTGATTGGCACCCATTTACTCCCTACAACACCAATGCACAGCGGTAACAGTGTGTACCATCTACAAGATGCACTGCAGCAACTCATCAAGACTCCTTCAACAGCACCTTCCAAACCCGTGATCTCTTGCACTTAGAAGGACAAGGAAGGAAAGGCGATATAGTTCCAAGTCAAGATGGTGTGTGGCTTGGAGGGGATCTTGTAGGTTGTGGTGTTCCCACACATCTTCTGCCCTTGTCCTTAAAGGTGGTAGAACAGAAGTGTTGAAAGAAAATGAAAAAAACCCACCAAATATTTATAATGTCCTGATGATTCTTGTCCGAAATTGGTTGTCACAGTGACCATGGGATTCATCTTTAATCCCTGGTGACTCCATGCTAATCCTGAAGGGTTTGCTACCCTAACTTGGTGATATCTTTGTTGCCTTCTTTCAAGGGTTGTGATCTCCCTCCTGCAATTTAGTGACCAGAACTGCACAGAGTGCAGCAGCTGAGATCAGACCCCTTGTACATCGGCCATAGAACCCCATTAGTAATTTTGAACTCTGTATAGGTTTAATGTTCAATTAAGTACAAATTCTCTTGCAATAAAATAATCTGCAAGTTCTTATAATCTCCTGCACCACTGGGTTCGTGGTAACATTTCTTGACCTTGGTTGAATATATAAAGCTGATGCAGACCTGGCCAGGGATATTGGCAACATTAACACAGGCTTTAAGTCAAACATATTATTATTCATATAATAAAAGCAAAATACTGCAGATGCTGGAAATCTGAAATAAAAACAAGAAAGTGCTGGAAATACTCAGCAGGTCTGGCAGCATCTGTGGAGAGAGAAGCAGAGTTAACGTTTCAAGTCAGTGACCCTTCTTCAGAACTTCATTATTATTATTCATGCTTTGAGGCAACACTCAGGCTGCATCATGAGGTGAAATGCGGTCAGCAATAAACAATTTAACCTTCAGTCACAGCATTAATCAGCTGTTATTCATTGGGTTTGTTTGGCTGTTGACAGAATTCAGTCCCTTTACGCTTTGTGTCAAAAACTGAAAAACCATCTGAGGTGCTGGTTGCTTTTCATAGAATTACATAGAATTTCCAGCACAGGAACAGACCATTCGGCCCAACTGGTCCATGATGGCGTTTATGCTCCACATGATCGTCCTCCTACCCCTCTTCATCAAACACTACCTGCATAACCTTCTGTTCCTTTCACCCTCATGTGTTTTCCTAGCTAGCCAGCAGACATCCTGAAATTCATCTCCTTGAAGGTAGCCAAGCCACAGGTGTTGGCAACTTGCATAACTAACGTTAATCAGGGCCTGAGATCCAATTTCGGGCCAGCCTTGAGCTTCGCTATTGGGGCCTGCTCTCCATGCATTACTTCCATTTCACCATCAATGAGGCCCCTAAGAGAAATTTCCACTCCTTGCTGTGATCGGGTAATAACAAGGTTTTGGCAGGTGATTGGGTGGGACCTCTGAAAAATGTCAGGACCGGAGTGTTTGCTGGCTTGCAGTGATGGTCTTAACCCCCAACTGGTTCTCTTTCTGTTTAAGTCTTTGCACCTGTAACTAAATTCACTCTCCTTCTCTTCTTTCATTGCACAAGAATCAAATCACGCAGGTGCTAGGATTTCAGCTTGAGAGCAGAGTTGGATTGATGATATGATTTTAATTATACATTTCGACCTATTCAACCTTTGCTAAGATAAGGGCAGTGCTGGATTTAATTTCTCTCCTGTTTATATTCTCCATTCCCAACAATCACGTCACATGCACTCAAATCTCCATAAACACGTACATAGCTTGCCAAGGTATTGAGTGCTTGAATCAAGATTTACATAATTTTTGGATATAAATAGGCATTTTGTGAATCTGTAGTACGTAACCCATTCAAGCAGTGATTCAGCCTAAACAAGGGCAGAAAAATACACATAAAAGCAACTATCCACAAAAGAGATTTCAAATCTGATACTGTCTTCCGGTACAATTTACCAGCTGGTGGTGAAGACACAGAGCAGAGAAAATTATAACTGGGGCAACAGTTTACATCTAAATTGGAATGTTTGCTTAATATTTCGGTGCAATGTGGGGCATGGGAGCTGGATGTACTCCATTGGAATTCAAAATTCTATACAATGGAAGTAACTGGAAGAGGATTGGTCCACTGGAATTGTGTATAATGTCAATGGGACGGAGGTGGACATATTAGAATTTTATTTAATGGAAGTCAAAGGGATCTTTGGAATTCTGTAAAATAGAATTGAATGGGAAGGGATTGGGCTGATAGAATTCTCTATAATGAATGTGAATGGGAAGGTAAAGGTGGAATGAGATAGAGAGAAGCCAACCAGGCAAAATCTGCTCCTGCTGATGACAAGCCCTGTAAGAAGGGGAATATGATCCAAACTTCAAATGAGAGAGGACATTTTTAGGCTGCTCATGGACCTCTCCTACCTACTGAACTAAGTGGATGATTACCTAATACAGCACATAGTATTTACAGTGCAGAAACAGAGTGTCATGAAGACCCCCACTTGCTAAGAATGAGGCATAATAATTTTGTCACATGAACATTAATTTTCAACTGTTGCTGGAGTGAAGAGATGACTTGTTTAAAGAGATCAGCAGTGGCTGAAAAAAAATTTGCATTCTAAGAGACTGTCACTTAGGAAAAGACAATGGGAACTGTTCGCTGATTTAATTGACAGAGATTGGTCTGGGCAATGGTGAGCCACATCTTGTCGGTGTAAGAGACAGCACTACACCAACCCCCCCACCCCCCACCAAGAGCTTTGGAATCCACAAACGTAGGAGTTGGTTTAAACAGTGAGTCATATGACTAACTTGTTGGCCCAGGTCTGGTTTTGAACTGCTCACAGCACAGCTTGGGTTAGACTGCATATTGCAACTGAACTTGGAAGTAGAGAATCTCTCTCTCTCTCCGTCTCGCTCACTAATCTCCGGATCCACTGAAGTCACTTAAACCTCAAGAGAGAAAGGCTTCTACATCGAAACAAATTTTAAAGCATGCACTGGGCCCCAATGAAACGGCAAGACTTACCGGCAACCAAAGACTCTACATTGAACTCAAACCCAGCTATTGCCTCAAACTTTTCCCCCCGATTCTTTCTACTTTTTCTATCTGTGTGTGTGTTTATCGCGTATGCATGCTAGCGTGGTTGTGTCATGTGTTTGTAGTCGTTAACTGAATTAGAGTTTAAGATTAATAAACTTCCACCTTTCTTGTTTACATCTAAGAAAACCTGTCTGATTGATTTCTTTGCCTTACAATTAGGGCGGCACAGTGGTGCAGTGGTTAGCACCGCAGCCTCACAGCTCCAGGGACCCGGGTTCGATTCTGGGTACTGCCTGTGTGGAGTTTGCAAGTTCTCCCTGTGTCTGCGTGGGTTTTCTCCGGGTGCTCCGGTTTCCTCCCACAAACCAAAAGACTTGCAGGTTAATAGGTAAATTGGCCATTATAAATTGTCACTAGTATAGGTAGGTGGTAGGGAAATATAGGGATAGGTGGGGATGTTTGTTGGGAATATGGGATTAGTGTAGGATTAGTATAAAAAATGGGTGGTTGATGTTCGGTACAGACTCGGTGGGCCGAAGGGCCTGTTTCAGTGCTGTATCTCTAATCTAATCTAATCTAATTGGAAAATAGTGAACAAAGATTCACTGAGGTGGAGCTAAAAACAGTGTTTTTAAAATTAAACCCTGTTACTGTCAATTGAGCCAAATGCTGAGAGGGAACCCCTAGACCCCTTTCTCACCTGTTGTAACAAGCGCATTTGGCTCAACTGGTCTATGCTGGTGTTTATGCTCCACACGAGCCTCTTCCCAACCTACTTCATCTCACTCTATCTACATATCCTTCTATTCCTTTCTCCCTCATGTGGTTATCTAGATTTCCCTTAAATGCATCGACACAATTCACCTCAAACACTCCCTGTGGTAGTGAGTTCCACATTCTCACCACTCTCCAGGTAAAGAAGCTTATGCTAAGGAGAGACTCACCCAGTGAAGTGAATGTAGAAATGGTTGGAGCTTTGAACAGAGAAATAAACCGATACTGTTTCATCAGAATAATGGACTCCACATCAAAGTAGGTAGGAAATGAAATGGTCTGAGTGAATCTGGACATTATAGTAACAGGACAGTTTTAACATAGGAGCAGGAGTAGTCCATTCAGCCCCTCGAGCCTGTTCTGTACCGGTGGAGGATGTGGAACAGCAATCGGGTGACTTAGATTGTTTGGGGCAGTGAGCAGAAAATTGGGTTAATAACAGCACAGCAACCTTGAGTGAGAAAGAAAGAGACTTTGGAATCAGATCCCTCAGCACATCAAGTCAATGCACGATGGTGTGGGACGGATGATGACCAGCGAATCAGCAGCCCAATTCTTATTCCCATTCAGTTACAGGTAGAGATGTAAATCAGACTGCTGACTCGTTATGACCCATCCTACATCATGTTGTTTTGCTAAATCCTTCATAAAACAGTGGTTCGTTCCCAGCTGGAATATTGTGTCCAATTCTGGGCACCACATTTTAGGAAGATCGTGAAGACTTTGGAGAGGGTGCAGAGGTGATCTACTAGAATGGTATGAGGGATGTGGGATTTCAGTTATGTGGAGAGACTGGAGAAGCTGGGGTTGTTCTTAGAGCAGAGAAGGTTAAGTGCAGATTTGATAGGGGTGTTTAAAATCATGAAAGCTTTATATAGGATGAATAAACATAAACTTCTGATGGCTGAAGGGTCAATGACCAGAGGGCACAGATTTTAGGTGATTGGCAAAAGAGCCAGAGGCAACATGAGGAAAAATCTTTTTATGCAGCAAGTGGTTAGGATTTGGACTGCACAGCCTGATAGGATGGTGGAAACAGATTCAATAGTAGCCTTCAAAAGGGAATTGAAGGAGAAAAGGATAAATACTTGAAGGAGAAAAACATTTCAGGGATATGGGGATAGAGCAGGGGAGTGGGTAAAACTGGATTCCTCCCTGAAAGAGTTGGTGCAGACCCGATTGGTCGAATGGCCTCCTCTGTCCTCCACTATTTGATGACTCATTATGACCAGTTCCACATTATTGCACAAAGTTAAGATTGCAACCCAATGTCTGAGTGCCTTCAAGAACCAAAATGGGGTGTTAAATTGTATAAAAAGAGTAACAGAATGTCAGTCGCACCTTTATATTGAGTATTGATCAAGCATCATCTAGAGTGTTGTGTGAAGTTCTGGAACCTACACAGGAAAGATATAGCTGAGCTGTAAAAGGTTCACAGAAGAGTAACTGCAATGATAAAGGGACTAAGAATGAAAACAATATGAGGATAGACTCATACACAGCAGAGAGGTTAAGGGGAAATTTAATAGAGGCACTCAAAATCATGGGGGGGGGGGGGGGGTTTTGATTGACAAATAAGGAGAAACTGCTTCCACTGGTAGGAGGGTTGGGTAACCATAGGTCACAGATTTAAGATAATTGGCAAAAGAGGGGGGGGAGGGAGATGAGAATTTTTTTTACTCAGTGAGTTGTGATCTAGAATGTTCTGCCTGAAAGGACAGCGGAAGCAGATTCAATAGTAACTTTAAAAAAGGGAATTGGATAAATACTTGAAGGGGAAAAATTTACAGGATTATGGAGAAAGAGCAGGTTTCCGGTACTAATTGGATAGCTCTTTAAAAGATCTGGCACAGGCATGATGGCCTTTGTAGGAGTGGCGATTATGCTGTGTATTTTGCACTTGCTGAATCTCTGAGTGGTTTTAATTCTTTTGCAGTCTGGGTGGACCTGTCACATGGTATTGAATCACATGAAAGGAGCAATGAGTTATAGACAATTGAACACACCAGGCAGAGTTCTTGAGACAAGTGAATTATGTCACTGGGGTCCCGTGGGATGTTTAGTGTCATCATATCATCTATTTTATCCAAGTGTTCTGCTTGTGGTACTCAGGAAGAAAGATTGCAAAGGCAGCTCAGTGCCACCAGGGAATTGTTTTTTCTGCTTCTCAGTTTCTTCTTCCTGCTACCAGCTCCAGGAATATCAGAACTGAGGTCAGGAATCCATATTTCATCATTCTGTGGCATAAACGAGGTCATCCCAAACGCTGCTGCCTGTATCCCAACTCACACCAAGTCCCAGTGCATCTTGTAGATGGTACACACTGCTGCCACTGTGCGTCGGTGATGCAGGGAGTGAATGTTTGTGGATGGGGTGATGATCAAGTGGGCTGCTTTGTCCTGGATGGTGTCGAGTTTCTTGAGTGTTGTTGGAGCTTCACCCATTCAGGCAAGTGGAGAGTATTCCATCACACTCCTGACTTGTGCCTTGTAGATGGTGGACAGGCTTTGGGGAGTCAGGAGGTGAGTTACTCACCGCAGAATTCCCAGGCTGTTCCCAGCCTTCTTATTCCACTTTTATCCAGAGTTAGGCCCTGTTGACCCCGGATTGAAATGGAGTGATAGGTCCTTCAGGAGGGATTTTCAGCACAGTTACTTCAGTCAGATTGGGCCTGAACACCTGATTTACATTCCACAAGACATCAGTGTGAAACAGAGAGCTCTTGGCATTGGTTCATACAAAGAGAGAGTGTTTCCACTTGTGGGGAAGAGCAAAACTAGAGGCCGTCAATATAAGATAGTCACAAACTGCTTCATCATTTATAGTATAGAGACAGGAACTGTGCCCAGTACTCCGAGTGTGGTCTAACCAAGGCTCTATATAAATTGCTGTATACTTTGAAGGAGTTTTGAATGTTAAACAGCTATTCTTTTGAATTGGGGCCGTTTCATTGAACTGAATGTCACCTTGATGTCTTTCAAGTCTAAATTTATTTTATATCAAAAGCAATACCCGTCTGATTTATAATTAGCTGCTTGGTCTGTGGAGACACATTTCCCCGAACAGTAAAAGCTCAGTGAGTTGTTTACACCAGCCTTCTTCCTGCTGAGCTCAACTGATACATCGATCACAGAGGCACAAGATCTATATGGAGTCCCTTTTCTTCAACACACTGAAGGTCACTGCTCTCAGTCTCCAAGGACTTACCGCAGAGTGACAATGGCTGAGAGCCACTGAATCATCACCGTCATTTTCACACACCCAAGCAGAAATTTCTGGCAGCCAGGACAATCTCTGACATTTTAGTGTCTCTGAGGACCTGACAATTAATCAGGATGCCAGATGCTGTGGGCCATGCTGCGTTTATAGGCACCGCTGATTGTTTGTGATGATGTGTATTGAGACTGTCATGCAGTTTTCCTAACAAACAAAGGTATTATTAGGATGAAGAGAGGGCAGCCGGCTGCAGCTGGCACTGCTCTGGGTGGCTGCCAGCTCGCTATCTGTCACTTCATTTCTCTTTTGAATTAAAAAAATGTGGCAGCATTAAAGAGGGATCTCTGCCATTAGCTAAAGACCAAGATAGTTACGACCAGTCCTTTTGTCATCAACCTTTCTTTTAATTCATTTACTTAGTTTAGTTTAGTTTTTGCAAATACTTTTGCCCCGTCAGAGTGCAACTGGCTTGGAAATGTATCTTTGGCAGACTTGACGGGAGGATATTAAATGACATAAACACATGTGGAGGGAAGAGGGAGTGAAATTGGTCTTTGGTAATACCACAAAATGAGCGCTGGCAAATCAGCAGCTTGTTCCATGTCTGATGGAGGTAGGATGGGGTGTAAATCAGCTGCTGACTTGCTTTCACCAGTTCTGTGCTATTACCAAACACTAATTTCACAACCTCCATGAGGACTGCACGGAATCATCATTGGATTATGGTGCTGCCCAATTTTGTTGGTGTGTTGGGGTTCAGAGTGTGAATTGACAGTGAGCCAAAGTGTGACAGTTACTGGAAAGCAGGGTGTCTGTCAGCTTTCAGTTACTCCGGTAGCACCAGCTCCCGACCAGAGGGAGAAGGGCAGTCAGTGGCCCTCCCAGGTATAAAGTTAGTGGCAAGTTCACTGCTGCTGGCTGTAGAGGTCCAATTACTTCCTGGGACACTGAATTCGCTGCTACACCTGCTGATGGCCCAGCCCAGCACGTGCGTGTTGTGACGTGACGTGATCTCACATGACACACTGGTCAGGCTTACCTCCTACTTATCTCCTACCTGTGCCTCTGGTCTCCTAAAAAACATCAGAAGCAGGTGGATGCAGAAAGGCCCAGCCTTAAGTACATATGCAGAAGGCTTAGTTTTCTAAGTTAGTCTCCAGCACGGACCATGATGACACATAAAAGTAGGACGAGGCTACACAGGTGTCACCACCTCAACACATGGGACTAAAATAAAGCCACCTTTGGATAAACTGTACTCAGTGCCAAATGGCAATTCACTCAGTTCAATAGCCTGTTTCAATCTCTTACTGCTATGGTTATAATGTACCTGACATGTACCTCTCTAGCAAACCTAGTGTAGTAAATTAACTGCAGCTCTATCCTTGGTGTATATACAACAACAACTTATATTTATATAGCACCTTTAATGTAACAAAAGGTCCCACGGTGCTTCACAGGAAGGTTATAAAACAAAATATGACACTGAGCCACATCAGGAGATATTAGGTCAGATGACCAAAAGCTTGGTCAAAGAGGTAGGTTTTAAGGAGTGTCTTAAAGGGGGAAAGTGAGGTGGAGAGGTTTAGGGAGGGAATTCCAGAGCACAGGGCCCAAGCAACTGAAGATGGTGGAGCGATTAAAATAGGGGGTGATCAAGAGGCCAGCATTAGAGGAGCGCAGATATCTGAGGGTTGCGGGACTGGAGAAGATTACAGAGATAGGGAGGAGCGAGGCCATGGAGGGTTTTGAAAATGAGGATGAGAACTTTAAAAATCAAGATGTTGCTTGACCGGGAGCCAATGTAGGTTAGTGAGCACAGGGGTAATAGGTGAACGGGACTTAGTGCGAGTTAAGACACGGACAGCAGAGTTTTGGATGACCTCAAGTTTATGGAGAGTAAAGTGTGGGAGACCAGCCAGGAGTGTGTTGGAACAGTCAAGTCTATTAGTAACAAAGGCATGAATGAGGGTTTCAGCAACAGACGGGCTGAGGCAGGATGAATTCTGGCGATGTTAAGGTGGTGGAAAGGGTGTCCTTAGTGATGGCACGAATATGTGATCAAAAGCTCATCTCGGACTACTCCAAGAATGACAACAACTGCAAGAGTTCCACCTACAGGAAGCAACGTGTGAAGGTACAACATTCTATCTCTGGGTGGGTAGATGTTTGTACAACACGCGATTTGAAAGCGATTGACAAGTATAACTTAATTTGTGTAATAGTATAAAATAAAGAACATTCCACACTTCCCCACATCAGTGACTAACACCTGCACACACACACACTAACACTCATGCATGCTGACACTCACAAACACCAGCTAAAAGCCCAAACACATGCTAAAAATAGCAGCTGACTCATTCATATCTTCGAACAGTTAACCAGAGTTCAGTTTTATTTTTGGTAACAACCAGCTCTAATTATTTTTATGTATGTACATATTTAAAAATAATTTTCACTTCTGAGCCACAGTACAGGCAAGTTCAGTGAAGGTTGGTGAGTGTCAGTTGGTCAGCCATTTTGATAAACTGATTGGGCATTTTGTAATTAACTTCTTTTACCCAGAGAGTGGTGAGAATGTGGAACTCGCTACCAGAGGGGGTTGAGGTGAATAGCAGAGATACATTTAAGGGGAAACTAGATAAACACATGAGGGAGTAAGGAAAAGAAGGATAGGCTGAGATGAAGTATCATGTGGAGCATAAACTCCGGCACAGACCAGTTGGACCAAATGGCCTGTTTCTGTTCTGTAAAATCACTGGGATGATCCCCAAATTCTGTGTGAACTATTTGTGTTAGAATATTCTTAGATAGGTTCAGCAGCCTAGGCCATCAGCTCTGGATTTCCCTCCCTAAACCTTTCCGGCTCTCTCACCTCCCTTAAGACACTCATTAAAACCTACCTCTTTGATCAAGCTTTTGCGCACATCCTAATATCTCCTTTCGTGGCTCGGTGTCAAATTTTGTCTAATTAACCATCTTGTTGATGCACCTTGGGATGATTTAGTATGTTAAAGGTGCTATATAAATGTAAGCTGTTGTTCTTAACATAAGCATTGGAGAAATTGGTCCCATTGACCCTGCTTATCAGGTGGCAAAATGGACCAATGTTGTGGGGCTACGTTCCGAAACCCGATGGCACCTGAAATACATACATCCAACAGCACATTAGCCTCAAAGGACATCAGGAATCCCGGGTGGGCACCTTAAGCAATCGCTGGGCCCCTTGCATATGTCAATGAGGGCCTGAACATCTTTTTAAGGCCGATTCTGGTAGCTGGTCAGAATCAAGCAGAGATCACACTGCAGGGATTACATTTCCAGTGTGCACTGCAGCCTTGTAAGTGGCTTCAACAAGCAGGAGAGAATATTTGCACTTTTTATCTTCATGGGGAGTGTTCCTCTCATTTCCATAGCATTCCTATGCGTTGCTCCAGCACCCCTCTCATTCTACTCATCTATCGCCCCCACCCCCACCCCCCCACGACCTACAACTATCTTGAGTGGGTCAGCCGACAGGCCTGAGGCCCCATTTTGGGTGAGCCATGGGCCTTGAGCACCTGGTGCAAGCTCCATGTCTAGTTCAGGCATGAAAATGAACCCAGACAATTTTGATTTTGCGAGGTCTTGCCTATAGTTGGCCATGAGGTATGAGTCATAAGGAAACAGTAGTTTCTCTGCACACGTTCTATAGTCCATTTAAATAATTTCTTGGACTAAGCTTTCCAATGTGCATTGGGACATGCAAAGGCCACACCTGGAATATTGTGTGCAGTTTTGGTCTCCTTATCTGAGGAAGGATGTTCTTGCTGTAGAGGGAGTGCAGTGAAGGTTTACCAGACTGATTCCTGGAATGGTGGGACTGACGTATGAGGAGAGATTGAGTCGGTTAGGATTATATTCACTGGAGTTCAGAAGAGTGAGGGGGGATCTCATAGAAACCTATAAATTCTAACAGGACTTGACAGGGTAGATGCAGGAAGGATGTTCCCGATGGTGGGGTAGTCAGAACCGGGGTCATAGTCTAAGGATACGGGGTAAACCATTCAGGACTGAGATGAGGAGAAATTTCTTCACCCAGAGAGTGGTGAACCTGTGGGATTTTGAGGCCAAAACATTGTATGTTTTCAAGAAGGAGTTAGATATAGCTGTTGGGTTTAAAGGGATCAAAGGATATGGGGCGAAAGCGGGAACAGGTTACTGAGTTGGATGATCAGCCATGATCATAATGAATGGCGGAGCAGGCTCGAAGGGCCGAATGGCCTACTCCTGCTCCTATTTTCTATGTTTCTAAAGCATGGATCTCTTACTGCTATGTTTATAATGTACCCGACATGTACTGCAGAAGGAATCTTTGCTTGTTATTCTTTACTGAAAACCCGCCTCCTGAGTTAGTTAAGCTGCTGTTTTCAAGTGGTGTGCGTACTCACTTGGACAGTTTGTGCCTCTGCAGGAATACTAGATTCGTGGAAACCACAAACTGCTTTCCATTCCAGTCAGTATAATGGCCGTATGTAGACTTTATTGCTTTTCTTTGTAATAAAATGTGAAGTGTGTTCTCTGCCACATTCTCTTTGCAAGCTGTCTCCTTGTTAGACACTGAACACAGTTCAGCAAAATGAACAATACTCCATCCATCTCATTTACCTTGTGAATTAACGGCTGATTTAGTTGAAGGTTGGTTTGCTCTCAAGTCTGGTGAGTTGGCAGTACAAGTGCTTCTGACAGTCCTTGTGTAGTCTCCAGTGAGCTCATAGCTGGAGCAACTGTTCCAGATATGAAGTGTAGTTTCTTTGCAATCTGTGCTCATTTTAGCTAAGCTCTAATTATAGAATCATTGAATACTACAGTGCAAAAGGAGGCCATTCAGCCCATCGAGACTGGGCCAGCTCCTTTGAACAGCAATCCTGTTAGTCCCACTCCCTCGCCTTTTCCCCATATCCCTGTAATTTTTTTCTCCTTCAAGAATTTATCCAATTCCCATTTGAAAGCTGCTATTGAATCTGAATCCACTGCCCCATCAGGCAGTGCATTCCAAGCCACTCATTGCAGAAAAATGTTTTTTTTAAACGTTGCCTTGTTCTTTTGCCAATCACCTTAAATCTGTGCCCTGTGCTTATCAACTCTCCAGCCATTGAAAACAGTTTCTCCTTCTTTACTCTTGTCTAAACCTTTCATGATTTTGAACACTCTATTACACTCTTCGCTTTCTCCGTTCTAAGGAGAACAATCTCAGCTTCTCTAGTCTATCTACTTAACTGTAACAACCTCATTCCTGGAACCATTCTAGTAAATCTCTTCTGTACCCTCTCCAATGCCTTCACATCCTTCCTAAAGTGTTGTGCCCAAAATTGGACACAATACTCCAGCTGGATCCGAATTAGTGTTTATGCTTCTATTTATAAAGCCCAGGATCCCAGCAAATGTATAGACAACTCACTAGCACTAGCAAGTTTTTTTTATTCTTTCAAGGGATGTGAGAGTCACTGGCAATGCCAGCATTTGGTGCCCATCCCTAATTGCCCTTGAACTGAGTGGCTTGCTAGGCCATTTCAGAGGGCAGTTAAGAGTCAACCACATTGCAGCGTGTCTGGAGTCACATGTAGGCCAGACCAGGTAAAGATGGCAGATTTCCTTCCCTAAAGGACATTAGCGAACCAAATGGGTTTTTACAGCATTTACTGCCTATTCCAAATTGCTCTTGAGAAGGTACTCAAACAAGTAACAGTGTTGATGAGCAGGAACTCTAAAGGATGACTAGTACTGATGCGTAGGGAGTTCCTGCTATAACACGATGCTTCCTCTAATACGCCTGCGGGAGATACACTAGTATTTTTAAAAAGGAACAATGGTTGTCAACACCTCTCCATTATTTGAAGGAAGTGAGACTCCTCTTGACCTTTAATAGGTTAATGTTGCTAGAGCCTAGCTTTCAGTGGCTGCAATGTTAATGGACCCCACTCTCCATGCTGAGAATGGTGCGGTCATATTTTCCTGAATGTCATGTTGTCAAATCTGTGAAATGTCAAGTATCAACCTTGTGTCCTTTTTTACATTATGAAGGTTAAAAGTAGCCTCACTTTTGTTGCTATGATTCGACCTGGACTGAACCCCTTGCTATGAGGTTACCAGGGTAACTGAATGCTCAATGGGCTCACCTGGCTGGTATAACACTGGCACTTTAACCTGGGCCAGTAAAACCTGGCCGAATGTCTGATTATTCACCAGAAACAAGAGGCTCTGAATAATTAGCATGTTCAGGAGAAGCTGCAGTATGTAATGATTGTACTATTGCAAATTAATTAAATTGGTTCATTAAATACAGCAGAGAGATCATTGTTTTGTGTTGCTTGTACTTATTTAAAAAAGGGGATAAGACAAGACTAAGAAAGGAAGACAGGCATTTAGACATCATATTACCATGTCACTCAGAAACATCCAACAGCAATTCACAGCCAATGAATGCTTTTGAAATGCAACATCTGTTGTTTTATTAGGCAAATATGGCAGCTCTTATGCACACAGTAAGATCCCATAAACAAGAATGAGTGAATCACTTGTAAACTGTTTTTGGTGGTTTAGGTGAAAGGATAAATGTTGACCAGGGCATTGGGAGAACACCTTGCTCTTCCTTGCCATATTTGCTTTAATGTTCAGTTAGACAGGCAGGACCCTGGTTTAACATTTCATCTGAAGGATTCTTAGGGAGTAGGAAGCCTCTGGAATGCGATGCCAGCTGACTGTCAGCATCGCCTTTAAGAGAGCTGGACCAGTTTCTGACTGGGGCAGAGATTTGCATCATATCGGAGGTAAGTGTCTTTCTGGCTAACACTTGGCTTGTTGATCTCCTGGGTTTATTTTGATTGACTGAGGGGGTCAGAGAGGGATTTTCCCTCATATTTTTCCCTTATTGGCCGTAGGGCTTTCTCTATATATTTTTTCTCTCCCAGGAGATTACATGGCAGCCATCGTGAAAGTGAGGTAAGCCTGATGGAAGATCTGGTCATTTCCTGTCCTTTATTTTCAGATGGTACCTACAGTACTCTGTCAAGATATATTATGTCCCCAATCTCCAGAGTGGGGCCAAAACCCAAACCTTCTAACCTAGAGATAATGGTGCTACCAACTGAGCCAGCATGCACACTCGATTAGACAAATCCCGGGCAGGGGAGCTCCAAACAGCTCTACAAGGGGCAACGCAGTTTGGGATTCATTCTTGTCCTGGTCAGAGTCCCAGCACCAGTATAACAAAATACAAGAAGTCATTAATAGACTTGCAGAATGAGTGAGTAATTGGCAAATTAATTTCAATATAGATAAGTGTGTGGTGGTACATTTTGGTAGATTAAGGATTAAGGAGGCGACATAGTGCTTGGAAAATAAGAATCTAAATGGTGGTAGAGGAGCAAAGGGATGTAGGGGTACAGATTCACAAATTATTAATAGTAGCGACGCAGGTTAACAAGGTGACACGGAACTGTAATTATTTGTTCTCCTCGGATTAAAAACATTGTGTGCCTTTAAGACTCTGTTTGAAAAACGTGTGCCTTTAAGACAGAGCACAGGGTGACAGTTGCACCTGTCCCAAAGCCACAGCAGGAGAGAGAGAAGTCACGTGGTATAATGTTTCTATTTGACTGTGTAAAACTGGCATAAACCAGTCTGAACCAGACTCACCAGAAAGCCTGCTACTGGAGAAAGGAGCTGTCTATTCTCTCTCAGCAGAAATTCTACAAGGAGCTACAGGCCAAGTTAATTGCCTAAGGAGAAAAAAAGTCTTTTTTTTAAGAGACCATTTGTATTACTGAAAGTAGCAAAACTCCTTTTCTTTACAACCAAGCCAGGAAGTATTTGCCTCAAGATTGAATCTCTCTTGATTGATTGTGTTTGCTGGAATTTGAAATAAAGTTGCGACTGAGATACTGCTGGTTTTAAAATTCAAGTTGACCTATTGCTGTGCTCATTGTTTAAGGAACTGTTCGATGCCTGCTAAAGCCGAAGTCTTTTGAATGCCTATCTATTGAAAGACCATTTCATCAAATCCATGTGGAGACTTTGAGTAGCATTTGATTATTTTCACATTGGAATGCCTCACCCATCAAGAGTGTAACCCACAAAGACTTACTTATTAATTTATTCTTAAGAAACAGCTAATTAAAAAAAAACACCACTTTTTAAAACCAGTTAACTGTTAGTTTTGAGTGTGTGTGTGTGAATGGGGGAGTTAGGTTAAAATAAGAAGTTTTAAGGTCTTTAGACACAGGTTTATCTTAATAGCATTTAACATTTAGTTTTTTTTAATGTATAGTTAATTTGTTGTTGTCTAAAGATACCTGGTTTGGTCTGTTTTATTCTGGGGTTACTGGAGTGTTTAATTTGGCTGTTTTTCTGGTTGGATGGGAAAACTTTAATAATATGCTGTAACCTATGGAGTGATGGGACTGAATTGACAGTGCATTGCTCCCACCTCTGTTGTAACAAAGGTCATTTAAAAAAAACAATGCACTGGGGTTCATTTCTAGCGGGATAGAATTGAAAAACAGAGACGTTATATTAAACCTGTATAGAACCTAGATTAGACCATACTTAGAGTATTGGGAATAGTGCTAGTCTCCATATCATAAAAAAGATTTGGAGATATGGAAAGGTTCAAAAAGAATTACAAGTATGACACCAGAACTGAGAGGCTATAACTATCAGGAAAGATTGAACAGGCTGGGGCTATTTTCTTTAGGAAAGAGAAAGCTGAGGGGTTACCTGATAGAGGTCTTCAAGATTATGAAAAGGTTTGATCGGTAGACATAAAGAAAATGTTTCCACTAGTGGGGGAGACCAGAACTAGGGGCCATAAATATAAGACAGTCACTAATAACTCTAATAGGGAATTCAGGAAACATTTTTACCCAGAGAGTGGAGAGAATGTGGAACTTGCAACACAGATACTGTTTGAGGCGAATAGTATAGATACATTTAAGAGGAAACTAAATAAATACATGGAATAGAAGGATATGCTGATAGGGTGAGATGAAGAAGGTGGGAGGAAGCTCATGTGGAGCATAAACACCAGTATAGACCAGCTGGGATGAGTATCCTGATTCTGTGCTGTAGATTCTATGCAATTCTATGTAACACCAGTTCTGACTCAATCGTATTTGGGGGAGGTGCTGAAGTGTAGCTGGAAACCCTGGGTTGTTCACTGAGAACAAAACGTGATAGGGAACAGTCAGATTTTCTGCCGCAATCATGCGCCTTCTGAAGCACCAATGAACCCTAACCCTTTTCGGAGGTTCCTGTTTGCTAGTGTTCCTCATTATTCTGTGAGCATCATTTGTAAAACGGAGCAGATAATTTATTTACAGATTGTCAAGTTAATGAACCATTGCCTTGGATTCACTCTCTCTGTTGACACAGGGATATTGAGTATAGACGCTGGTGGATTTACTCATCCCTGGGAGCGACTGTCAACAACACTTCTCATCTGTGCAAAGGCACGACTCCAATTGCTCACAGCTTTCATACTCCCACTGAATTACCACAAGCGCTTCTTAATTTGGGGGGTTTATTTTTTCCTGCATTCAGCTGAAAAAATCCATACTCTATTGAGTGAATGATAAAACAGAAATGTTCCAAATAATAAACTGACAGGTTTAATCAGGTTCATTTCAGGAGCAGAGACACCTGGGGGCTCGTGTACACAAATCTTTGAAGGTGGCAGGACAAGTTGAGAAAGCTGGAAAAAAAATGTGTTCCTGGGCTTTACAAATAGAGTACAAAAGCAAAGATGTTTTGCTAAACCTTTATAAAATACTGGTTAGGGCCCAGAGGGACCATTGTGTGCAATTCTGGTCACCACACTTTAGGATGGCAAGGCCTTGGAGAGACTGCAGAAGGAAATTACTAAACTGGTGCCAGGGATGAGGGACTTCAGTTACATAAAGAGACTAGAGAAGGTGGGATTGTTCTCCTTAGAACAGAGAAGGTACAGGTGAGATTTAATAGAGGTGTTCAAAATCACTAAGTAAATAAAGAGAAACTGTTTAGATTGGCAGGAGGGTCGATAAACAGAGGACACAGATTTAAGATAATTGGCAAAAGAACCAGAGGGGAGTTGAGGAGAAATTTTTTTTATGCAGTGAGTTGTTTTGATCTGGAATCTGCTGCCTGAAAGGACGGTGGAAGCAGATTCAAAAGAGAATTGGATAAATACTTGAAAAGGAAGACTTTTCAGTGCTGTGTAGAAAGAGCAAGGTGAGTATGACTAATTGGATAGCTCTTTCAATAAGCTAGCACAGGCAGGATAGGCTGAATGACCTCCTTCTGTGCTGTATGATTCTATGATTTGTGACAATTTCATCTCTTTGGTATTTAATGCGGAGAGAAGACTGGAAATCAATCAATTCTTTAATTTGAAAACATATATTTAGAAATGCATAAATTATTTTGTTTTCCTAATAAGTAAGGATAGTTTAGAATAAAACTAAGGTTAAATCCTCCTCTACAGATGTCTGTAACTCTAAGTAACTCTGTGTTAGCCACTGACTACAACTTGCCCTCAATGTAATGGGTTCTTTTACAGTATTATATTGGATGCAACATTGGGCTGAATTTTATTCGGGCACGACACTCCACGTTTCGGGGCGGCACTCTTTGAACTTGGCGGGGTGCCCGCATTCGGCAGCCGCCGAGGAGCCCCCGCGATACTTCAGGGTGGGGCTCATTTAAATAGTGGGGGTGGAGCGTCCACCCCAGATGACATAAGGGGGCAGCCTCTGTGTCCCTGGCAATGGCATCCAGCACCACTGCGTAGGTGCCGATGCCATTTGTAAAGGGCTTTAAGCCCTTACAATTAACTTTAATTTTTAAAGGCAAAACATTATTTATTTTTTATAATTATAAAAATAAGTGATGGAGACCCTTCCCCAACACCAACCCCCCACCCCCCACCCCCCACAATGGTCCTTTCATTGCCCAAAATGACTATCAATTGATTTTTCAAATACTCAAATTTTTCCCCCCAACCTTCAATCTTTTGCCCTTCAACCCCTTCCCACCATCCCCACATCCAATAAAAATTGATTGTCTGCTCCTCCACCCCTCCCACCCTGAAAATGTTATTACTCCCCCCTCCCCATCAGGTTCTCGCCTCCAAACTCCATGCGGAGTTCCGAAGGCGCACAAAGGCCGAACGGAGACCGTAAAATCGGCGTGGGACAGCAGGTAAATTATTTTGAATATATTTAATGGCAATCTGCATAAGGAGATGAAGGGCCCACCGCCAGGCGGCGGTGGAGCCGCACCGAAGTACCCACACCGCCGGTAATTTGCGGCATGCCCTTCTCGATGTTGCGGGTCGAGGCGGGCCTCTCCCCACAGAATTTTACCAGCCCCCGCGCCGTGACCTGGCGGTGTCGAAGGGCCAGTAAAATTCAGCCCATTATTTTTGTTTGGGTCTCAAAATTTCCAACTTTAAATTGCAAATGTTTATAAGTTCATGTCTCACTACACTATTTAGTATCTATTACTATCTATTACTCAGTGCTGTTATGGCCCAATTCAGCACAAGGCTATCAAAAAACTGTTGAGGCTGGGGGTCTATTGAAAATTTCCAAACTGAGATTTAATAGACTTTTGTCAGGGAAATGTATTAAGAATTATAGAACCAAGGTGAGAAAATGGAGTGAAGTTTTTATTGGACTAGCTATCTAGAGGCCTGGGCTAATAATCCACAGAATTGGAGTTCAAATCCTACCATGGCAAATTGAGAATTTGTGAATTCATAGAATTAAAGAAATTTACAGCATAGGAGGAGACAATTTGGCCCTCCATACTTCTGCTGGTTTGTTCTGTATTGAATTGTGAGACAGGAGAAGTAAAAATGACCTTAAAGCTATTGGATTGCCATAAAAACCCTTCGGGGAAGCAAGTCCTAACTGGTCTATATGTGACTCCAGTCCCCATACCAAATGCCCTTTGATGTGGCCTAGGAAGCCATTCATTTGTATCAAACATTCTCAGGGTAATGAGGGAATGGACAATAAATGTTGGCCTTGGCCAACTCACATCCCAAGAATGAATGAATAATTAAAAATAGAACAGTTACATGTCGGTTATATGAATAGTTTGAGGCGGATTGCTCTTGACGGAGCACTGAAAGTAACGTTTGTCAGCAGAAACTAAACTTGCTCTTATATGTAGTTGTGAGTTGGAGTTCCACTCCAAAGACGTAAGCATCAAAATCCAGGCTTACAATCCCAGTGCAGTACTATGGAATGCTGCACTGTCAGAGGTGCCGTCCTTCAGATGAGACATTAAACCGAGACCTTGTCTGCCCTGTCAGGTGGATGTAAAGAGCCATTAGCACTATTTTGAAGAATAGCAGGGGTGTTCCCCCTGGTGTCCTGGGACCAATATATATCCCTCAATCAACATCAGTAAAAGAAGCAGATTAGCAGGTCATTATCACACTGGTGTTAGTGGGAGCTTGCTGTGTGCAAATTGACTGCAGCATTACAACAACAAGTACAGTTCAAAAGTACGTCATGGTCTGTAAGGTGCTTTGGGACATCTGTATATGTTAAAGGTGTTTCATAAATACAAACTCTTCCTTTCTATTCTTTTTATTATTTTGAGCAAAAATAAAGTTATTCCTTTTCATCCAATCTGGAATTTTAAAGCCAGTAAAACAAGTTCAGACAAGAGTTGCATAACAACTCATGCTGGTCATTAGTTAAACAACCGAATTAATTGCAAAAATTGATCAGACGCAGTGAAATATGAAAACACTGGACAGTATTAAATTAATGAATGTAGCACTGTCCCAGAACACACATAATTTAGTCAGTTTGAATTCAGAATATTAATGAGGTTTCAAATGTTTGGAATGATTAAAGAATATTTGGTTATTGATAGTTTATCTTGAGATATTGTGACTCTACTTGAAACCTCACTGAGGACCCCAAGGATTCCTGGGCACTGGGCTCAAGATGATAAAGGAGCAATTAATCATCAAAATTTACAGCAGTACCAAATGAAAATCTTCATAAATATCCCCTTGTTACAGCAAAAACTTGCATTTAAACCATGTAGAAGTATATCCCAAAGCACTAGGCAAAAGGAAACATTAGGAGGGATTTTTTTTTTTATTATTCATTCATGGGATGTGGGCGTCGCTGGCCAGGCCAGCATTTATTGCCCATCCCTAATTGCCCTTGAGAAGGTGGTGGTGAGCTGCCTTCTTGAACCGCTGCAGTCCGTGTGGGGTAGGTACACACACAGTGCTGTTAGGAAGGGAGTTCCAGGATTTTGACCCAGCGACAGTGAAGGAACGGCGATATAGTTCCAAGTCAGGATGGTGAGTGACTTGGAGGGGAACTTGCAGGTGGTGGTGTTTCCATGTATTTGCTGCCCTTGTCCTTCTAGATGGTAGAGGTCACGGGTTTGGAAGGTGCTGCCTGAGGAGCCTTGGTGCGTTGCTGCAGTGCATCTTGTAGATGGTACACACTGCTGCCACTGTGCGTCGGTGGTGGAGGGAGTGAATGTTTGTAGATGGGGTGCCAATCAAGCGGGCTGCTTTGTCCTGGATGGTGTCGAGCTTCTTGAGCGTTGTTGGAGCTGCACCCATCCAGGCAAGTGGAGAGTATTCCATCACACTCCTGACTCGTGCCTTGTAGATGGTGGACAGGCTTTGGGGAGTCAGGAGGTGAGTTACTCACCGCAGGATTCCTAGCCTCTGACCTGCTCTTGTAGCCACGGTATTTATATGGCTACTCCAGTTCAGTTTCTGGTCAATGGTAGCCCCTAAGATGTTGATAGTGGGGGATTCAGCGATGGTAATGCCATTGAATGTCAAGGGGAGATGGTTAGATTCTCTCTTGTTGGAGATGGTCATTGCCTGGCACTTGTGTGGCACAAATGTTACTTGCCACTTATCAGCCCAAGCCTGGATATTGTCCAGGTCTTGCTGCATTTCTACACGGACTGCCTCAGTATTTGAGGAGTCGCGAATGGTGCTGAACATTGTGCAATCATCAGCGAACATCCCCACTTCTGACCTTATGATAGAAGGAAGGTCAATCCAACCATTAACATTCTATTCAACAAGTCTTTGTATTGAAAAACAAGGTACTATTTTAACAAATTGTTGTTAACACCTAATAAACAGTCACTTAGTTTGGTTAGAAGTTGGAGTGGGATTTAGTGTAAACATTAAATAAAAATAACAAATTTGTCAGTCTTTGTCTGCTACCCCATTGAATCATTCATTCAGTGAGTCAGTCTCGAAAAATGGGAAGAGAAACAGACTTTGTAAAGAGTGATTGGAATCTGAAAAATACGGCAGACTCGAGCTGACACTTGGCAAGAGAGTGTGCTGTGAAATAGAATGTAATTGGGATCTTCTGAATCTTTAGTTCAGGTTATTATATTCACAAAGAATGAACTTGAATTTTTTTTTTATTCATTCATGGGATGTGGGTGTCACTGGCTCGGCCAGCATTTATTGCCCATCCCTAATTGCTCTTGAGAAGGTGGTGGTGAGCTGCCTTCTTGAACCGCTGCAGTCCATGTGAGGTAGGTAGACCCACAGTGCTGTTAGGAAGGGAGTTCCAGGATTTTGACCCAGCGACAGTGAAGTAACGACGATATAGTTCCAAATCAGGATGGTGTGTGGCTTGGAGCAGAACTTGCAGGTGGTGGTGTTCCCACACGTCTGCTGCCCTTGTCCTTCTAGGTGGTAGTGAGTGTGGGATTGGAAGGTGCTGTCAAAGGGGCAGCACTGGGTTTTACTACATAATCCTGTGATACCCTTACTCAGCAAAAATCGATAGATCTCGGTGTAGAAAATTTTAATTGACCCCCCAGTATCTGCAGCCTTTTGAGGGAGTAAGAGTTCCAGATTTCCACTGCCCTTTGTGTGAAAATGTGCCCTTCCCAAACTTTCAGTGGTTGGATGGTGAGTGCGATGCCATACCAGGAGTAGGGGAGATAGCGAGCTCTGTAAAATCAGACTCATCATTTTCTAATACTGCCTCTGCTGACAATGTGAGTCATTGGACATTATGATCCTACCAGTACCAATCATAAATGCTGCTTCTAGCACACAGACGTACAGGGGCCAGGTATTTTACTGCGATTTGCCTTTCAAAGTGATCCAGCAGACTGGATATATTTACATCACTTCCTCCCACATCTACCTCCTGCAGTGATGTGTCAAACCTTTCAGTTCCAAAACTCTTCCCTTCACATTTGTCACCTCACATTAATAATCAGGAGGCCTCAGGGCCATACATACACCTGAGTTGAAATTCATTTACTTTGTGCCCCTATTTCATCTCATTTCTAATCTGACCCATTTGAGGACTTCACTGGGGGGGAATGTCTCCTAAGTCCGACTGCTAGACATTGCAGGAGCAGCCAATGAATGAACTTTGCTTTAACTTTGTACCAAGGAGCACAAAAGATTTAATGTGTGATTTTACAGCTCCTTCCATTGTGTCTGTGGAGCTGTCCTGGTGAGAGGCTTCACTTCATACCAAGTGGGATGGTTTATATTTGAAATTCATTCTCTAGATCGGGGTATCGCTGACAAGACCGGCATTTATTGCCTGTTTCTAGTTGCCCTGAGAATGTGGTGGAGGCCCTTCTTCTTGAATGACTGTCGTCTGCTTTTTATCCTTTTTTTTGACATCGTGATACAACAAGTGTTTTGTTGTCCACTTCATGTTGGTGTGGGACTGGAGTCACATATAGGCCCAGACCGAGTAAGGACGGCAGGTTTCCTTCCCTAAAGGGACGTGAGTGAACCAATCGAGTTCTTACGACAATCCGACAGCTTCATGGTCACTTTTACTGATCCCAGTTTTTTATTTTGAGATTTGTAAACTGAATTCGAAATTCTCAAACTGCCCATGGTGAGATTTGAAATCACACTCTCTGACTTATTAACCCAGTGAGATAAGTTGGCCTTTATGACTTAGCAATGACTGAGTGTCGGCCTTACTGTACCCGGGATATAATCTTTTCCCATTGTGTCTCCACTTCAGGCTTACATCAGGAGACGGAGAGGGAGTTGCGAGTAGGGTTGACGGCTCTGGTTGGATGTATTCCTGGAACTTTCATCACATGACTTCTCGCCTCTAACCACCCCACCCCCACACTCTGGCCATTGGTCGCCTGACACGTCCTTCCCACACCCATCAGAAAGTGAACAGACTCTTTGTTATTTCACTGTATTATTATTGACATAGTTAAAGAACCTTTCTCCCCACCATCTCCGGTACTTTTACAAATAATAAGTGGATACGATCAAAAAAAATGAAAAAACACAGTGGCCAGAATTTTATACCCCTCCGGGGAGTGGGCTGGAGGCAGGGGGTGGGTATAAAATAGAATTGGAGATGGGGAGTGCCGTTCCCGTCACTTACCGGCCTCCGCTGCCATTTTACCAGCAGCGGGGGAGGTGCCAAACGGCCCGCCTGCCCCGGGCCAATGGTTTGCCACTTAAGGGCCTCTTCCTGCCGCCGTTGATATTTTACCAGCGGCAGCCGGGCACTTCGACAGCTGAGAAGGCCGCCCTGTAATACTAGGCGGCCTCCTTGAGGACCCCACAGAAGGGCGGAAGTCCCGCCCAAGGCAAATTCAGGGCCTGGACTACGCAGAATCGCTGTGTGGCTTCCAGGCCTGGCAGAGGTGGGCACTCCCCTGATTTTTTAGCCAGTGAGTGGGGCCTCAGCCTTCACATAGAATTCCGGCCAATTTCTAGGTTTGTTCGCAGCCGGATCCAGGAGATTGATTGTTACTTCCTGAAGGCTCTAGGGCAAACCTAAGAGTTGGCAACTCTATTGTCTGGTGAGGGTCAGCCCTCCATGCTTGATGATGTGAGGCAACAGCAGCTGCCTCCCTATCTCTGTAAACTCCTGCAGCAGCACAACCCTCTGATCTCTCAGCTCCTCCAGCTCTAGACTCGAACACTCCCCAGATTTTAATCGCTCCACCATCGGCAGCTGCGCCTTCAGCTGCCGAAGCTCTTGAATTCCTTCCCTAAACCTCTTCGCCTCTCCATCTCTCTCCTCCTTTCAAACGCTCCTTAAAACCTACTTCTTTGACCAAACCTTTGGTATCCTGTCCTAATAGCTCCTTACGCAGTTTGGTGTTTAATATTGCTCCTGTGAAGCACCTTGAGACACTTTACTATGTTAACGGTGCTATATAAATGCAAGTTGCTGTTGGTGTTGGCATTGCATCATCCTACCTTTGTACATTAATACATAGATTAACTGAACAATGAGGAACAAGTGAAATCACTTTTACACATCAACCTTTCTCCTCTTCTGAAGGTGCTCACTCTATGTTTCTTGGCCATTGGCACTCTGCGGCCATTGTCCATGCGTGGACCAGGAGAGCAAGGGTAGGCAGACTATTCAACTGTGGAAGGAAAGTGGAATCAGAGCCGAGCCTAACCATATCCTCAGCCCACCAAAGGTCCATGAAATGTGCTTACTATGAGGGAATCGCCAGATAGTGAGAAGGAGCAGGCTGATCATCTTTATGTGATTAGCCCAAGGACGCTGGGGCAAATGTAGGTTCCCCGTTGTCGCCTCAATTAACAAGCTGCCTGATTAGCACATTGCAAATTCAACCTTATAATTCGACTGCAAATGGCCAATTCACCAACAGCTTCCATGAGACACTAATAAGGTAGAACAAAGGGGTCTTTAGTTCCTGACAAAATGTAACATTGAAGACATCACTCTGAAACAAATCTGCAGGCAAATGTGAATTTAATTACTCCAAGTGACAATGTGGGATTTGCAATGTCTGAAGTTCAACAACAACAATAAATTGGTATTTATATAGTGTCTTTAATGAAATAAAACATCCCAAAGCACTTCACAGGAGCGATTATCAAACAAAATTTGACACCAAGCCACATAAAGCAATATTAGGGCAGGTACGAGATAGGTTTTAAAGAGTGTCTTAAAGGAGGACAGAGAGAGAAAGAGGCAGAGAGGATTGAGGTGGCAATTCCGGAGCTTAGGCCCAGGCAGCTGAAGGCACAGCCGTCAATAATGGAGAAATGGATATGGTGGATTAAACCCTGGCTACCCGACCCGAAACCGACCCGAACCAGAGCCGAACCAGACCCGAACCAGAGCCGAGCCCGACCCGAAACCGACCCGAACCAGAGCCGAACCAGAGCTGAACCCGACCCGAACCAGATCCGAACCAGACCCGAACCAGAGCCGAATCCGACCCGACCCAGACCCGAACCAGACCCGAACCAGAGCCGAACCCGACCCGAACCCGACCCGAACCAGAGCCGAACCCGACCCGAACCAGAGCCGAACCAGACCCGAACACGACCCGAACCAGACCCGAACCAGAGCCGAACCAGACCCGAACCAGAGCCGAATCCGACCCGAACATGACCCGAACCAGACCCGAACCAGAGCCGAACCCGACCCAAACCAGACCCAAACCAGAGCCGAACCCGACCCGAACCCGACCCGAACCAGACCCGAACCTGACCCGAACAAGACCCAAAGCAGGCCCGAACCCAACCAAACCTGACTGCATATGTCGGGTTCGGATTGGGTTGGGTCGGGTCGGGTCGGGTCTGCATTCTGCATCCAGCATTCGGGCTCGGGTCGGGTCGGGCTGGACTGTACTGTTTTGTTTCATATTGTTTTCGTGTTAATCTACGATATTTATCTGTTTCAAAAATACGTTTGTTATTTTCGGGTCAGATCGGGCATTTAAAAAAATGAAAGGACTGGGGCCCGGGTTGGCTGTTGTCGGGTCAGGCCTGGGTCAGGTTTTAATTTTATACCTGAGCCAGGCTTTATGGTGGATGCACAAGAGACCAGAGTAGGAGAACCCCGAGATCTCAGAGGTTTGTGGGGCTGGAGGAGGTTACAGAGATAGGGAGGGATTTGAACAGAGGACGAGAATTTTAAATCGAGCTGTTGTCAGACCGGGAGCCAGTGTAGGTCAGTGGGGTAATAGGAGGATGGAATGTGTTACGATACTGAGTGAGACTCCGCAGATTAAATTCATGCAAGAGATTGTAGGAGTGTGATTGGTTTGTGGGAATCTGTCACTGAGACACCGGCAGAAATGTGACATGGATGATGGGTCAGGTAATGTGATACAGTGCTCGGCAAGTGACTGTGTCTCATCACAGAAGCTGAACAAATAGACCAGGCTAGATTCCAATGGTTTTTGAACATTAATCTTTCTCTATATGACACCTCAAAAGTACTTCATTGGCTGTATAGCGCTTTTGGACGTTCTGAGATCGTGAAAGGTGCTATATAAATGCAAGTTCTTTTCTTCCTTTAACGGAGGAAACGTGGCAGTCAATTTACGCACAGGAAGCTCCCACCAAAAGCAATGTGATAACAACCAGATAATCCATTTTAGTGATGTTGGTTGAGGGATAAATATTGACTGGGACATGAGGGAGAACTCCCCTGCTCTTCTTCAAAATAGTGCCATGGGCTCTTTCACATCCAGCTGAGAGGGCAGATGGGCTTTTGGTTTAACGTCTCATCTAAAAGACAGCACCTCCGGTAGCGCAGCACTCCCTCAGATCTGTATGTGTCAGCCCAGCTCAAATCTCTGAAGTGACACTTGAAACCACAATCATCTGACTCAGAGGGAAGACTAAATACCCACTGAATCCCAGCTGACACTTTATAAAGTAAATTTCTAGATGGATACACAAAGTATTAGCCTCAAACAGCTGAATGGAACAGATCTGAAGCACAAAAAATGAATCATACTATACCTGTCCTGGGAGTGTTTGATGGGACAGTGCAGAGGGAGCTTCACTCTGTATCTAACTAACCCTGTTTTTTTTTCTTTTTTTTTAATATAAGGTGGCCTTCATACCCCAGGCCCCTTTTATATCTTTTATGTCGAGGGGTGTATCTAACCCCTTTTTTTCTCTCTTTTTTTCTTTAGGGAGCTTTACTATGTATCTAACCCCGTTTTTTTTTTTTCTGTTCACCATAAACCCTCAGGGAGGTGTGTAACCCCCCGTTTTTTTTTGTTTTTTTTTTCTCTGCATCTAACCCCGTTTTTTATTTTTGTTTTTTTTTTACTCTGCATCTAACCCCCGTTTTTTTTCTTCTTTTTTTTTCTCTGCATCTAACCCCGTTTTTTATTTTTGTTTTTTTTTTTCTCTGCATCTAACCCCCGTTTTTTTTCTTCTTTTTTTTTCTCTGCATCTAACCCCCGTTTTTTTTTATTCCTCAGGCCCCCTTTATATATTTTTTTATGTCGAGGGGGCCTTTATTCCTCAGGCCCCCTTTATATATTTTTTATGTCGAGGGGGCCTTTATTCCTCAGGCCCCCTTTATATACACACTTATATTTTTAAAATAACTTTATTAAAACCAGATAAATAAGCAAAAAAAACTCAAATTAAAATGCCATTCTCGGCGTCGACGATGCACTCCAGTCCCTGCGGTGCCCACCGGTCGCGGAAGGCCTCAAGCGTACCGGCGGACACCGCATGCTCCTTTTCCAGGGACACCCGGGCGCGAACGTAACCGCGGAAGAGGGGCAGGCAATCGGGGAGGACGGACCCCCCGACGGCCCGCAACCTGGACCTGTGAATTGCCACCTTGGCCAGGCCCAGGAGCAGACCGACGAGGAGATCCTCCTCCCGGCCCAAGCCCCTCCGCACCGGGTGCCCAAAGATCAGGAGCGTGGGACTGAAGTGCAGCCAGAATTTGAGGAGCAGCCCCTTCAAATACTCAAAGAGGGGCTGCAACCTCGCACACTCCGTATAAATGTGGAACACGGACTCGTCCAGGCCGCAGAAAGTACAGCTGGCCTGGGAGTCCGTGAACCTACTTAAAAGCCTATTGCACGGGACTACTCTGTGCAGCACCCTCCACCCCAGGTCCCCGATGTAAAGGGGGAAGACTCCCGCGTAGAGAGACCTCCATCGGGGTTTCCCCTCGCCGCCAGATGGCAACGCGGACCGCCAGGGCGTGTCCGGCCGGCTGACGAGGGCGAGGAAGTGGAGAGTGTGCAGGAACAGCCCGTACAGGAAACCCCTCCGCGCCGATTGGAATGGCACGGAGGGCATTTCCGAGAGGCGGCTCGGGTTGTGCGGGACCGGCTCCCGAGGAGGGTTTCGGGGCCTGGGTCCGATGAGCAGTTCCGGCCGAGTGGGGGTCGGCTCGGCCGGGATCGCTCCGCACTCCCGAGCCCCCTCGCCACCCGCAGTGAGGGGCGTCCCGGGGGTTTCGGCTACTCCTCCGCCCGCCGGACCGTCCCCGGAGTCGGCCGCCCGGACAGCCGAGGCGCTCTCCTCCGCCGGCGGGGGAGCGCCCTAACTGGAGGCGACCATGTTCCAGACTCGGAAAAGATCCCGGTAAAAGACAGGCAACTCCCTCAGAGAGGCGCGGCTAACGGACTCCACCGGGAGCTGCGTGTCGTCTTGAAGGCAGTGACACTGGCGGAAAAAATACGTCGCCAGCGCACACCATCTGGGAGGACGCTCGACGTACAGGTATCTCTGCAGGGTCCGAAGGCGGAGAGTCGCAGCCTGGGTGCGGACGCACACCAGCGACTGACCGCCCTCCTCGATCGGGAGACTCAGGACCGCGGCAGAGACCCAGTGTTTCCTCTTGCCCCAGAAGAAATCGACGAGTTTCTTCTGGATCTTGATGGCAAATACAGGGGGCGGGGCCAAAGTGACCAACCGGTACCACAGCATGGAGGCCACCAGTTGGTTTATGACCAACGCTCGGCCCCTGTAGGAAAGCACTCGGAGCAGTCCTGTCCAGCTCCCCAGCCGAGCGGTGACTTTCGCCTCCAACTCCTGCCAGTTTGCCGGCCAGGCTTCCTCAGCGGGGCTAAGGTGGACTCCCAGATAGAGGAGGTGCGTGGTGCTCCACGCAAAAGGTGTCATCTCCTCCGGCAGGGAGTCCACCCGCCACTGACCAACCAGGAGTCCGGAACATTTCTCCCAATTGATCCTCACGGAGGACGCGGCAGAAAAGGTCTGCTGGCAGTCGCGCATCCTCCGCAAGTCAACGGGATCTGTGATTGCGAGGAGCACGTCGTCGGCGTAAGCCGAGAGGACGACCCGCATGGCCGGCTCGCGCAGAGCCAATCCCGTCAACCTCCTGCGAAGCAGGCACAGGAAGGGCTCCACGCAGATGGTATACAATTGGCCGGACATGGGGCACCCCTGACGCACTCCTCTCCCAAATCGAAGGGGCGCCGTCAAGGACCCGTTAACTTTGACTAGACACTCTGCGGCGGCGTATAAAAGTCGGACCCGGGCCACGAAATGCGGCCCGAGTCCGAAAGCGCGCAGAGTCCCGAAAAGGTAATCGTGATCCACCCTGTCGAACGCCTTCTCCTGATCGAGGGAGAGAAAGGCGACCGACTGACCAGTCCTCTGGGAAAGATGGATCAGGTCCCGGACCAGGTGGATGTTGTCCTGGATGGACCGGCCCGGGACCGTGTAGGACTGGTCGGGGTGGATCATGTGGGCCAGCACGGAGCCCAGGCGGGTAGACATAGCCCGGGCAAAGATCTTATAATCCGTGCTGAGGAGGGAGACCGGACGCCAGTTTTTAAGCAGGCGGAGATCGCCCCTCTTCGGCAGCAGGACGATGACCGCCCTGCGCCACGAGAGGGGCATCTCCCCGGTCGCCAGGCTTTCCCCCAGGACCCGCGCGTAATCGTCCCCCAGGACGTCCCAGAACGCCCTGAGGAACTCCACGGTCAACCCATCCAGCCCTGGGGATTTGCCCCTCGAGAGCTGGTGGAGGGCGCCAGTCAGCTCCGCCAACGTGAGCGGAGCCTCCAATCCTTCGGCGCCCTCCGGGCTGACCTGCGGCAGGTCCTCCCACAAAACTCTGCGCGCATCCTCGCTGGACGGATCCGGAGAGAACAACGCACTGTAATAAGTCCGGACCAGGAGGCCCATTCCCTCCGGATCCGTGATGGAGGATCCGTCGTCGGCCAGCAGCTCGATGAGCTGCTTACGGACCCCCCGCCATTTTTCCAGCGAGTAGAAGAAGGGAGAGGCGCGGTCCAAATCTTCCAGGATCTGGATCCGCGACCTCACGTACGCGCCTCGGGACGCTATGAGCTGCAGGTCCCTCAGCGCGCCCTTCTTCTCTTTGTACGCCTGCCACAGAGCCGGGTCCGCGACGGCATGACCGAGGCGGGACTCCAGGTCGAGCACCTCCCTCTCAAGGCGCCCGATCTCGGCTTCCCGCCTCTTGGTCGACCCCTTCGCGTACTCCTGACAGAAGACGCGGATGTGAGTCTTGCCCACATCCCACCATAGCCTCAAGGAGGGGAAGCCCCCCTGCTTCCTTCTCCAGTCGGCCCAGAATCGACAGAACGAGTCCCGAAATCGCACGTCCTCCAGCAGCCGGTTGTTAAAGTGCCAGTACGCGGACCCCGCCCGCGTGCGGAGCGGAGTGAACTCCGCCCACACCAGGCGGTGGTCCGAGCACGGCCGCGCTGGGGACCGGAGCGATCCCCCACCTCGAGGGTGCAGTTAAAATCCCCCCCGAGGATGATGCACTCGCCGCTATCGATGGAGCTCAAGAGAGCGGACACTTCTTCAAAGAAGCGCGCTTGCAACGCGCCGGGCCTGGGCGCGTACACGTTCACAAAGTGGAGCGGCACGCTACCCAGGCGAACGGCGAGGTGGAGCAAGCGGCCCGGCACTAGCTCCTTGACCCCCAAGATCTCCGGCTGAAAAGTCGGGGCCAACAAGATAGCCACCCCACTAGAAATAGGGGTGAGGTGACTCATGTAGACCCCACCCTGCCACTCCAGGAGCCAGGTGGCTTCGTCTCCCGGAACGGTGTGGGTTTCCTGCAGAAAGCTCACCGCGTATCTCCCTTCCCTAAGGACTGAGAGATTGTGAAATCTGCGGTGAGCCCCTCTGCTGCCGTTGATGTTGAGGCTGGCTATGGTTATCTTCATGTCAAAGGTACTTAAAACCCGTCACCAACACCTCACTGTGAGGAAGGAGTGGAAGTGCACCTGGCCCTCCACTCCCCCAGCAACCCATTGAGGAACACATTAAAACGGCGCCTCTCAACCAGTTTCACGTCCGCGCGCTTGCCCGCTATCTTAAGGGCGGCACGGACGGACTGGATGATCAGCGCCAGATTCGACCAATGGTCGAGGGCCAGCTGAACTTTATTGCGGCAACCCCTGCAAACCGCGAGGAAATCCCGGAGTTCCGCCGTGGGGATGAGAGGAGATTCGGTGGGAGGCACGAGGGACTCCACCACCTCACTGGCGATGGAATCAAGATCATCCTCCGTGCCCCGCACCGAATCCCCATCCTCCTCCGGGTCGTCACCGCCAGCGGCCGACACATCCACCACACACTGTGGGGCGGACGTCCCGGCCGCGCCAGCTGGTCCCGCCTCCGTCACGATCCCACCCCCAGGATCGATGGCGGAGGAGTCCTCTCTGGGTTCTATTGTGAAACTGGAGCCTGTCGGCACCAGCGGTTCAGGACCCCCCTCCACCTCCATCCCCAGGCCAATGAGTGGTCCAGGGGAGACAGAAGTTCCGGACTCCGGGAAACCAGCCGGAGCCGAGACTGGAGGCGGAGGGAGGAGGCTATCTCCCGCTCCGCCAGCACCCACAGGCCCAGCAGATGGGGCAGCATTCTCAGTTATAACTGGGTCGGGTGTCTCCTGGTTGGTGGTGGACTCCGGCTGGGAGGCCCGACCCTCTGGGGCCTCGCCCTCCCCTTCATTCAGGACACCCGACCCAGTAGCAGTGGCAGAATGGGCGGCTTCCCCAGGCTCCCCCACCACAAGCAGGGCCCCACTTACTCCTTCAGGAGGGGCCTCATGTACCGGGGCCATCCCCTCCCCTCCATCCTGAGGAATAGGGAGCACCTGCCCGGACTTTGCAGCCTTGGTGGTGGCGGTAGGGGAAACCTGGGGACCCGAAACAGGAAACAGTTCCCCTCCAACAGATGGGCCCTGCGCCTCAGGGCCCCTTGTTACCTCTGTGGAGGGGTGCCTTCTCCTCTTTTTCCCAGTTGTGTGCGGAGGCTCAGAGACCTCCATATCATCAGAGGCCTCCACCTCCACACTCTCCTTTTTTTTTATTCACCCTGGGCCTGAGCCCAGCCCTGGGGCAAGTTGACTTCCCGAGATCGGGCCTTGGGCTGAGCTCAGGCTCGGGTAGTGTCACGATATCCAGGGGACGCGCCTCTCGATGTTTATTTCTCCTCCGCGCCTTCCTTCCACTTGGACGGTCACCCCCCTCCCTGCCGGAGGCCGTGAAAACCACAGCCTCCGGTACCGACTGAATGGTATCTGGTGGTGGTGTAGTGGGGGTGGGAGGAGGTGCAGCGTCGCCACCCTGGGCCGCTGAGTTGGAGTTGGCAGCCGGGAGGTTGGGGCAGTTCTTACGAACATGCCCCACCCCCTTACAGACATGGCACCGCACCCCGTCCAAGGTCCAGAAGACGCGGTAGGCCGTCCCCTGGAATTCTACATTGAAGTGGCCCTCTGTCACCTCCTCCCGCGCCAGCTGCATGAATAACTGGCGGCGGAAGGAGTACACGTGTCGGAGGCTGTTCTCCCGAAGACCGAGCGGGACTGGGGTGAGCCCCGTCTTTACCTCCCCCAGATGGTGCAGGTGGGGAAGGAGGAGCTCACCAGGGATGAAGGGTGGGACATTGGATAAAATGAGCCTTTGCGCAGTGGCCTCCAGGGGGTCCACTGGCAGAAAGGTCCCGCCCACGGTGAGCCCCTTGCTCAGAGCCAGGGACACCGCCCGCTCGGTCTTCAGGAAAAACACTGCCTTCCCGTACATTTTAGAGGCTGCAACAATGGCCGAAGGGCCGACAACCTCGGCCATTGCTTTCACGCATGCCTCTATAGTCATGTTCGGGTGGACGTAGCTCTTGACCCCATGCTTCGTTGTTAATAAAGCAAACGGTGACGGGGCAACAGGTGCAGCTGCAGCAGCCGCAGCAGCATATGAACGGGAAGGCCCCGCCACCGGCGAAGAGGGGCTTGCCATGGGGTCTAAGAGCTATGTCCACCCCCAAGAAACAAAACAAATTTACACAATTTTTATAAAAAGCAAACTTTAAACAAGGTGGAGTGGGAGTAGAGGAGGATGGCGTAGGATGGTAAAGGAAAAGGGGAGGATAGGTGATTGAGGCGACTGAGTGGAGGAAGGGAGAGAAAGGCTGAAAAGGATGTTTGTTCCAACTGCCAGTTGGAGCACCTTTATCACAATTAGTCCAAACTTGTTTGTTGTCTTCCAGTTGGGGGAGGCTTCTTCGCCCGGGACAGCTGGAGCCGCCCGGTACTCTCCTCTTCTGATTTTAACAAGACAGTCTTCACCCGGGCAACTCCAGCTGTCGCGAACAGGCAGTTGGGGTGGGGAGGGAGCTCCCTGTGTGCAAACACCAATACAAACACAGGGGCCCCTACTGGATTTGACTGCCCCACCCCTGAGTCTTCAGGCCTCTTCTCCCTCCCCCAAACAGTTTAAACTTAATAGTCTTTCAGGTGCCCTGACACCCACCTCTCCAGAAAAATTGCAGCCTTCCTTGATGGTTTCCCTCCACTCTGTATTCACCTTTCTCCAGTCTCTCTCTCTCTGCAGTCTCCACTCTCCACTTTGTATTCACCTTTCTCCAGTTGCTGCAGTTTCCAGTCTCCACTCTCCTTTTCCCAGTTGCTGCAGTCTCCACTCTCCACTCTGCAATTGCTGCAACACAGGTGCAGCTGCTCCCCCTGATTGCTGGCAGGAAGTGCTCCAAATTGACCAGCCAATCCCAGTGCTGTACCTGTCCTGGGAGTGTTTGATGCGGACAGTGTAAAGGGAGCTTTACTCTGTATCTAAACCCCGTTTTTTTTTTAAGGTGACCTTTATACCCCAGGCCCCTTTTATATATTTTATGTCGAGGGGGCTGTTATTCCTCAGGCCCCCTTTATATACACACTTATATTTTTAAAATAACTTTATTAAAAACAGAAATAACCAAAACCTCAAATTAAAATGCCATTTTCGGCGTCAATGATGCACTCCAGTCCCTGCGGTGCCCACCGGTCGCGGAAGGCCTCAAGCGTACCAGCGGACACAGCATGCTCCTTCTCCAGGGCAACCAGGGCGCGAACGTAACCGCGGAAGAGGGGCAGGCAGTCGGGGAGGACGGAACCCCCGACGGCCCGCAACCTGGACCTGTGAATTGCCACCTTGGCCAGGCCCAGGAGCAGACCGACGATGAGATCCTCCTCCCGGCCCAAGCCCCTCCGCACCGGGTGCCCAAAGATCAGGAGCGTGGGACTGAAGTGCAGCCAGAATTTGAGGAGCAGCCCCTTCAGATACTCAAAGAGGGGCTGCAACCTCGTACACTCCGTGTAAACGTGGAACACGGACTCGTCCAGGCCACAGAAAGTACAGGAGGCCTGGGAGTGGAGAGTGTGCAGGAGCAGCCCGCACAGGAAACCCCTCTGCGCCGATTGGAATGGCACGGAGGGCATTTCTGAGAGGCGGCTCGGGTTGTGCGGGACCGGCTCCTGAGGAGGGTTTCGGGGCCTGGGTCCGATGAGCAGTTCCGGCCGAGCGGGTGTCAGCTCGGCCGAGATCGCTCCGCACTCCCGAGCCCCCTCGCCACCCACAGTGAGGGGCATCCCGGGGGTTTTGGCTACTCCTCTGGGGCCTCGCCCTCCCCTTCACTCAGGGCACCCGAACCAGTAGCAGTGGCAGAATGGGCGGAGTCCCCAGGCTCCCCCACCACAAGCATGGCCCCACTTACTCCTTCAGGAGGGGCCTCAAGTACCGGGGCCTTCCCCTCCCCTCCATCCTGAGGAATAGGGTGCTCCTGCCCGGACTTTGTAGCCTTGGTGGTGGCGGTAGGGGAAACCTGGGGACCTGAGACAGGAGACAGCTCCCCTCCAACAGATGGGCCCTGTGCCTCAGGGCCCCTCATTACCTCTGTGGAGGGGTGCCTTCCCCTTTTTTTCCCACCAGGGTGCAGAGGCTCAGAGACCTCCATGTCATCAGAGGCCTCCGCCTCCGCACTCTCTTTTTTCTTATTCACCCTGAGCCTGAGCCCAGCCCTGGGGCAAGTTGACTCCCCGAGATCGGGCTTTGTGCTGAGCTCAGACTCGGGTAGTGTTACGGTGTCCAGGGGACGCGCCTTTCGATGTTTATTCCTCCTCTGCGCCTTCGTTCCACTTGGACGGTCACCCCCCTCCCTGCCGGAGGCCGTGAAAACCACAGCCTCCGGTACCGACTGAATGGTATCTGGTGGAGGTTTAGGGGGGGTGGGAGGAGGTGCAGCGGCGCCGCCCTGGGCCGCCAAGTTGGAGTTGGCAGACGGGAGGTAGGGGCAGTTCTTACGAACATGCCCCACCCTCTTAAAGACATGGCACCGCAGCCCATCCAAGGTCCAGAAGACACGGTAGGCCGTCCCCTGGAACTCGACATTATAGTGGCCCTCTGTAACCTCCTCCCGCGCCAGCTGCATGAATAACTGGCAGCGGAAGGAGTACACATGTCGGAGGCTGTTCTCCTGAAGACCGAGCGGGACTGGGGTGAGCCCCGTCTTTACCTCCCCCAGATGGTGCAGGTGGGGAAGGAGGAGCTCACCAGGAATGAAGGGCGGGACTTTGGATAGAATGAGCCTTTGCGCAGTGGCCTCCAGGGGGTCCACTGGCAGAAAGGTCCCGCCCACGGTGAGCCCCTTGCTCAGAGCCAGGGACACCGCCCGCTCGGTCCTCAGGAATAACACTGCCTTCCCATACATTTTAGAGGCTGCAACAATGGCCGAAGGGCCGACAACCTCGGCCATTGCTTTCACATATGCCTCGATAGTCATGTTCGGGTGGACGTAGCTCTTGACTCCATGCTTCGATGTTAATAAAGCAAACGGTGACGGGGCAATAGGTGCAGCTGCAGCAGCCGCAGCAGCACATGAACGGGAAGGCCCCGCCACCGGCGAAAAGGGGCTTGCCATGGGGTCGCAGAGCTACACCCACCCCCAAGAAACAAAGCACACGACAGTTTTTCTTTAACACAAGCAATATGATGGGGGAGGTGGGGATGGGAGTAGAGGAGGATAGGGTTGAAAAGGACAAGGAGAGGAGAGGATAGGTGGTCGAGTGATGGAAGAGAGAGAACAGCTGCGAGGATGTTACAGTTCACTTGGTGGTTGGAGCACCTTCCTGCAGAGTCTACAGTTCAATCTTCCAGTTAGGGGAGGGCTCTTCGCCCGGGTCGGCTAGAGCCGCCCGGTTCTCTCCCTTTTCTGTTGTTGTATAAAGATAGTCTTCAGCCGGGCAGCTCCAGCCATCCCGAGCCACACAGTTGGGGGTGGGGAGGGAGCCCCTTTTGTGCAGGATGGCAGATAAACACAAGACCAAGTACAAGAACTCCCGACAGAATTTGGCAGCCCCACCCCTGGATCTTCCGGTGCCTCCTCCCTCCCCCAACAGTCCAAACAACCAACAGTTCTCTGGTGCTCCAACACCCACCTCTCCAAAATGACTTGCAGGTCTTCTTAATCCTTGAAAAAGTGCAACAGTTCCTCAGCAAATGCAGCTGTCTCCATGCTACAGTCACCTCTTTGCAGTTATTCCACTCTCCACTCTCCTCTCTCCACTCTGCAGTTGCTGCAGCACAGGTGCAGCTGCTCCCCCTGATTGCTGGCAGGAAGTGCTCCAAATTGCCCAGCCAATCCCAGTGCTGTACCTGTCCTGGGAGTGTTGGATGGGGACAGTGCAGAGGGAGCTTTACTCTGTCTCAAACCCCGTTTTTTTTTTTTTCTTTCTTAAAGTGGCCTTTATACCCCAGGCCCCTTTTATATTTTTCACATCGAGGGGGCCTTTATTCCTCAGGCCCCCTTTATATACATATTTACAGTTTTAAAATAACTTTATTAAAACCAGATAAATCAACAAAAAACTCAAATTAAAATGCCATTTTCGGCGTCGACAATGCACTCCAGTCCCTGCGGTGCCCACCGGTCGCGGAAGGCCTCAAGCGTACCGGCGGACACAGCATGCTCCTTCTCCAGGGACACCCGGGCGCGAACGTAACTGCGGAAGAGGGGCAGGCAATCGGGGAGGACGGAACCCCCGACGGCCCGCAACCTGGACCTGTGAATTGCCACCTTGGCCAGGCCCAGGAGCAGACCGACGAGGAGATCCTCCTCCCGGCCCAAGCCCCTCCGCACCGGGTGCCCAAAGATCAGGAGCGTGGGACTGAAGTGCAGCCAGAATTTGAGGAGCAGCCCCTTCAGATACTCAAATAGGGGCTGCAACCTCGCACACTCTGTATAAACGTGGAACACGGACTCGTCCAGGCTGCAGAAAGTACAGGCGGCCTGGGAGTCCATGAACCTACTTAAAGGTCTATTGCACGGGACTGCTCTGTGCAGCACCCTCCACCCCAGGTCCCTGATGTAAAGGGGGAAGACTCCTGCGTACAGAGACCTCCATCGGGGTTTCCCCTCGCCGCCAGATGGCAACGCGTGTCCGGTCGGCTGACGAGGGTGAGGAAGTGGAGAGTGTGCAGGAGCAGTCCGTACAGGAAACCCCTCCGCACTGATTGGAATGGCACGGAGGGCATTCCCGAGAGGCGGCTCGGGTTGTGCGGGACTGGCTCTTGAGGAGGGTTTCGGGGCCTGGGTCCGATGAGCAGTTCCGGCCGAGCGGGAGTCCGCTCGGCCGGGATCGCTCCGCACTCCCGAGCCCCCTCGCCACCCGCAGTGAGGGGCGTCCCGGGGGTTTCGGCTACTCCTCCGCCCGCCGGTCCGTCCCCGGAGTCGGCCGCCCGGACAGCCGAGGCGCTCTCCTCCGCACGCAGGGGAGCGCCCTGACTGGAGGCGACCATGTTCCAGACTCGGAATAGATCCCGGTAAAAGACAGGCAACTCCCTCAGAGAGGCGCGGCTAACGGACTCCACCGGGAGCTGCGTGTCGTCTTGAAGGCAGTGACACTGGCGGAAAAAATACGTCGCCAGCGCACACCATCTGGGAGGATGCTCGACGTACAGGTATCTCTGCAGGGTCCGAAGGCGGAGAGTCGCAGCCTGGGTGCGGACGCACACCAGCGACTGGCCGCCTTCCTCAATCGGGAGACTCAGGACCGCGGCAGAGACCCAGTGTTTCCTCTTGCCCCAGAAGAAATCGACGAGTTTCTTCTGGATCTTGGTGGCAAATACAGGGGGCGGGGCCAGAGTGACCAACCGGTACCACAACATGGAGGCCACCAGTTGGTTTATGACCAACGCTCGGCCCTTGTGGGAAAGCACTCGGAGCAGTCCTGTCCAGCGCCTCAGCCGAGCGGTGACTTTTGCCTCCAACTCCTGCCAGTTTACCGGCCAGGCTTCCTCAGCGGGGCTAAGGTGGACTCCCAGATAGAGGAGGTGCGTGGTGCTCCACGCAAAAGGTGTCATCTCCTCCGGCAGGGAGTCCACCCGCCACTGACCAACCAGGAGTCCGGAACATTTCTCCCAATTGATCCTCGCGGAGGACGCGGCAGAAAAGGTCTGCTGGCAGTCGCTCATCCTCCGCAAGTCAACGGGATCTGTGATTGCGAGGAGCACGTCGTCGGCGTAAGCCGAGAGAACGACCCGCATGGCCGGCTCGCGCAGAGCCAATCCCGTCAACCTCCTGCGAAGCAGGCACAGGAAAAGCTCCACGCAGATGGTGTACTATTGGCTGGACATGGGGCATCCCTGACGCACTCCTCTCCCAAAGCAAAGGGGCGCCGTCAAGGAAAGTCCCAAAAAGGTAATCGTGATCCACCCTGTCAAACGCCTTCTCCTGATCAAGGGAGAGAAAGGCTGACCGGTCCTCTGGGAAAGATGGATCAGGTCCCGGACCAGGTGGATGTTGTCCTGGATGGACCAGCCCGAGACCGTGTAGGACTGGTCGGGGTGGATCATGTGGGCCAGTACGGAGCCCAGGCGGGTAGACATAGCCCGGGCAAAGATCTTATAATCCGTGCTGAGGAGGGAGACCGGACGCCAGTTTTTAAGCAGGCGGAGATCGTCCCTCTTCAGCAGTAGGACGATGACCGCCCTGCGCCACAAGAGGGGCATCTCCCCGGTCGCCAGGCTTTCCCCCAGGACCAGCGCATAATCGTCCCCCAGGACGTCCCAGAACGTCCTGAGGAACTCCACGGTCAGCCCGTCCTGCCCTGGGGATTTGCCCCTTGAGAGCTGGTGCAGGGCGCCAGTCAGCTCCGCCAACGTGAGCGGAGCCTCCAATCCTTCGGCGCCCTCCGGGCTGACCTGCTGCAGGTCCTCCCACAAAACTCTACGCACGTCCTCGCTGGACGGATCCGGAGAGAACAACGCACTGTAATAAGTACGGACCAGGAGGCCCATTCCCTCCGGATCCGTGATGGAGGATCCGTCTATGAGCTGCTTATGGACCACCCACCATTTTTCCAGCGAGTAGAACAAGGGTGAGGCGCGGTCCAAATCTTCCAGGATCTGGATCCGCGACCTCACGTACGCGCCTCGGGACCCTATGAGCTGCAGGTCCCTCAGCACGCCCTTCTTCTCTTTGTACGCCTGCCACAGGGCCGGGTCCACGACGGCATGACCGAGGCGGGACTCCAAGTCGAGCACCTCCCTCTCAAGGCGCCCGATCGCGGCTTCCCGCCTCTTGGTCGACCCCTTCGCGTACTCCTGACAGAATATTCAGATGTGATTCTTGCCCACATCCCACCATAGCCTCAAGGAGGGGAAGCCACCCGCTTCCTTCTCCAGTCGGCCCAGAATCGACAGAACGAGTCCCGGAATCGCTCGTCTTCCAGCAGTTGTTAAAGTGCCAGTACGCAGACCCCGCCCGCGTGCATGAATAGCTGGCGGCGGAAGGAGTAGACATGTCGGAGGCTGTGCTCCCGAAGACCGAGCGGGACTGGGGTGATCCCCGACCTCACCTCCCCCAGATGGTGCAGGTGGGGGAGGAGGAGCTCATCAGGAATGAAGGGTGGGACGTTTGACTAGATTACCCGATGCGCAGTGGCCCCTAGAGGGTCCACTGGCAGGAAAATCCCACCAAATGTGAGCCCAGTACTTAGGGCGAGGGACACAGCCCGCTCGGTCTTCAGGAAGAACACAGCCTTCCCATACATCTTTGAGGCTGCCACAATGGCCGAGGGGCCGACAACCACGGCTATTGCGTTAACACAAGCCTCAATAGTGTTATTAGGATGAGTGTAATTCTTCACCCCATGCCTCGTTGTTAAGATTTTAAATGGTGACGGGGCCACAGGAGCGCCTGCCGCAGCTGCTGCAGCATAGGAGGACCCCGCCACTGGAGAGGACTGAGAAGTCATGGGGTAGAAGAGTTACACGCACTGTGTTGAGAGCAAAAACAGAAAAGAGCAAATACAATAATAAATCAAAAAATGCATACACTTAAAGGGTGTAGCACAGGGGAAGAGGCTGAGGGAGAGGAAGGCCAAGAGGAATCAGTCTTTGTTGTTATTTGCACAAGTCTTTTAGCTGGTCCTTCAGTTGGGAGGGTGGGGTGATGTCTTCACCTGGGTCAGCTGTAAGCTGCCAAGGCACACGCCTCCTTCGATGTTCAGATAAGAGAAAAGAGAAGAGAAGTCTCTTCACCTGGGCAGCTCCAGCTGTCCTAGGCTTTGTAGTTGGGGTGGGGAGGGAGCTCCCTATCCAAAGATGTTAAACACAGCAGCTCCCTAGTGAACAATACAGCCCCACTCAAGGTCTTCAGGTCTCTTCTTGCCCCACCCCCATCAATCAATGAAAAAGACTTCAGGATAAAACAAACTCACAAAAGAGCTTCCAGTTCTCTGCCTTCCTTCCTTTGTTGAAAATGTGGAAAAACCTTTTTTAGTTTGAGTCTCTCCCTCTTGCAGCAGTCACACAGCCTGCAGCTTCCAACCTCTGCACACAGCCACAGTCAGCTGCACCTCGTTGATGCACTCAGGATCCCAAATCAGAGAGCAGCCAATCCCAGTGCTGTACCTGTCCTGGGAGTGTTTGATGGGACAGTGCAGAGGGAGCTTTACTCTGTATCTAACTCAGTGCTGTGTGAGAAAGCCCCCAGCGATTTAACATCCGCAGCACTTAAAGCAGCCAGAAGTACTGCACAAAGAACAGCCAGGCGCTGCGCAAACGACTACTGGCAACACCTATGCAGTCATATCCAGCTGGCCTCAGACACCGGAAACATCAGAGGAATGTATGATGGCATGAACAGAGCTCTTGGGCCAACCATCAAGAAGATTGCCCCCCTCAAATCTAAATCGGGGGACATAATCACTGACCAACGCAAACAAATGGGTTGAGCACTACCTAGAACTGTACTCCAGGGAGAATGCTGTCACTGAGACCGCCCTCAATGCAGCCCAGTCTCTACCAGTCTTGGATGAGCTGGACATACAGCCAACCAAATCGGAACTCAGTGATGCCATTGATTCTCTAGCCAGCGGAAAAGCCCCTGGGAAGGACAGCATTACCCCTGAAATAATCAAGAGTGCCAAGCCTGCTATACTCTCAGCACTACATGAACCGCTATGCCTGTGCTGGGACGAGGGAGCAGTACCCCAGGACATGCGCGATGCCAATATCATCACCCTCTATAAAAACAAAGGTGACCGCGGTGACTGCAACAACTACCGTGGAATCTCCCTGCTCAGCATAGTGGGGAAAGTCTTTGCTCGAGTCGCTCTGAACAGGCTCCAGAAGCTGGCCGAGCGCGTCTACCCTGAGGCACAGTGTGGCTTTCGTGCAGAGAGATCGAACATTGACATGCTGTTCTCCCTTCGTCAGATACAGGAGAAATGCCGTGAACAACAGATGCCCCTCTACATTGCTTTCATTGATCTCACCAAAGCCTTTGACCTCGTCAGCAGACGTGGTCTCTTCAGACTACTAGAAAAGATTGGATGTCCACCAAAGCTACTAGGTATCATCACCTCATTCCATGACAATATGAAAGGCACAATTCAACATGGTGGCTCCTCATCAGAGCCCTTTCCTATCCTGAGTGGTGTGAAACAGGGCTGTGTTCTCGCACCCACACTTTTTGGGGTTTTCTTCTCCCTGCTGCTTTCACATGCGTTCAAATCCTCTGAAGAAGGAATTTTCCTCCACACAAGATCAGGGGGCAGGTTGTTCAACCTTGCCCGTCTAAGAGCGAAGTCCAAAGTACGGAAAGTCCTCATCAGAGAACTCCTCTTTGCTGACGATGCTGCTTTAACATCTCACACTGAAGAGTGCCTGCAGAGTCTCATCGACAGGTTTGCGGCTGCCTGCAATGAATTTGGCCTAACCATCAGCCTCAAGAAAACGAACATCATGGGGCAGGACGTCAGAAATGCTCCATCCATCAATATTGGCGACCACGCTCTGGAAGTGGTTCAAGAGTTCACCTACCTAGGCTCAACTATCACCAGTAACCTGTCTCTAGATGCAGAAATCAACAAGCGCATGGGTAAGGCTTCCACTGCTATGTCCAGACTGGCCAAGAGAGTGTGGGAAAATGGCACACTGACACTGAACACAAAAGTCCGAGTGTATCAGGCCTGTGTCCTCAGTACCTTGCTCTATGGCAGCGAGGCCTGGACAACGTATGTCAGCCAAGAGCGACGTCTCAATTCATTCCATCTTCGCTGCCTCCGGAGAATACTTGGCATCAGGTGGCAGGACTATATCTCCAACACAGAAGTCCTTGAAGCGGCCAACACCCCCAGCTTATACACACTACTGAGTCAGCGGCGCTTGAGATGGCTTGGCCATGTGAGCCGCATGGAAGATGGCAGGATCCCCAAAGACACATTGTACAGCGAGCTTGCCACTGGTATCAGACCACCGGCCGTCCATGTCTCCGCTATAAAGACGTCTGCAAACGCGACATGAAATCGTGTGACATTGACCACAAGTCGTGGGAGTCAGTTGCCAGCATTCGCCAGAGCTGGCGGGCAGCCATAAAGACAGGGCTAAATTGTGGCGAGTCGAAGAGACTTAGTAGTTGGCAGGAAAAAAGACAGAGGCGCAAGGGGAGAGCCAACTGTGCAACAGCCCCGACAAACAAATTTCGCTGCAGTACCTGTGGAAGAGCCTGTCACTCCAGAATTGGCCTTTATAGCCACTCCAGGCGCTGCTTCACAAACCACTGACCACCTCCAGGCGCGTATCCATTGTCTCTCGAGATAAGGAGGCCCAAAGGAAGAAAAAAGAACCTGTCCTGGGAGTGTTTGATGGGGACAGTGTCGAGGGAGCGTTACTCTGTATCTAACCCCGTGCTGTACCCTGAATGCTTGACCCTGAAGCTAGTTGCCTAGAACAGAATCATGTTTGATTCCCTGACTCTGACATTCTTATCTTGTTCAGCACAGAATTCAAACAAAATCTTAAAAGGAAGAAGACAGTTTCTCTCTGGTGTGATATGACAGTCTTGCTGTTTCTCTGGAGTTCCCTCTGACATACATAACAAGGTTCCAATGAATCCAATGTGCTTGATGCTTCACATTGTGACATTTTTTCCCCAATTACACACTCAAGATTGCCTAACTGACACTGCTATGTAATTCTGTGCTGTAGGCGTGCTTGAACAGTCAGTATGAACATGCAGGAGTCTTTTGAGGATTTGCATTTTTCTTATACCAACTGCGGGTGACTGAAACTGAAGAGAAGTGAGGTTACTTTGCAACAAATCTTGCTGGAAAATTAACAGCGTGTTCGCAACATACTCCGTTATTAATTGTCAAACCAGCCAGCAAGTTCTGGGAGTGAATAGATACAGTGTGGGTTGAGGAGCTCCAGAACATGCTGCTTGATTGACAAAGCTCCACAGTTTGATCTGCCTGCCTGTTTTATTTAAGAACTTGTTGGGTTTGTACATGAATGGCCCATTAATCTCATTCCAGAAAGTTAGCACTGGTAATTAGAAGGGTAAGTATGCTATTAAAGACGCCATAATTCTTAATGCAATGCAAATCAACTTCTCTATCCAGAAAGGGAACAGTTTAAACATTAATACAAAAGCAGTAATCTCAGGATTACTCCCAGTCCCACATGCAAGTGAGCATAGGAATAGGAGAAGAGAGTGATTGAACATGTGGCTGGAGAACTGGTGTAGGAGGGAGGGCATCAGATCTCTAAGACATTGGGACCAGTTCTGGGGCAGGTGGGACCTGTACTAGACGAACGGGTTGCATCTTAGAAGGACTGGGATGAATATCCTCGCAGGGAGATTTGCGAGTGCTGTTGGGGAGGGTTTAAACTAAATTGTTAGGGGGATGGGAACCTGAGAGGGAGCTCAGATTGGAGGGAAGCAAAACTGGTAACTTGTCAGGGGTGTGGGAACCAGGAGCAAGTATTAGAGAGGAATACCAAGGTGCACAGAATACTGGAGGAGATAGATAGCATTACAGTAGCATTACAGCAAGTTATTAGGTGGGGTCAGAGTGCGGGAGAAAGTAATAAAGTCTGAATCAGGGTTAATGTGCATGTATGTGAATGCACAGAGTGTGGTTAATAAGACTGGTGAGGTACAGGCGCAGATTTCAATGTGGAAATATGATGTTGTGGCTATAACAGAGACCTGGCTCAAAGAAGGGCAGGACTGGGTGTTAAATATACCTGGATACAAGATGTTCAGGAAAGATAGGAAAGGGAAAAAATGGGGAGAGGTGGCAGTATTGATTAGGGAGAGCATTGCAGTGCTGGAGAAAAAGAATGTCCCAGAGGGGTTGAGGACAGAATCAATTTGGCTAGAGCTAAGGAACAAAAAAGGTGCAGTTACATTGCTCGGTGTTGTCTACAGACCACCAGCTAGTGGGAAGGGCATGAAGGAACAAATTTGCAAGATAATTGCAGAGAGGTGCAAAAATTATAGGGTAGTTATAATGGGGGACTTTAATTATCCAAACATAGACTGGGATAATAGTGTAAAGGGCAGTGAGGGACAAAAGTTCCTAAAGTGTGTTCAGGAAAATTTTCTACAACAGTATGTTGCTAGTCCAATGAGAAAGGAGGCACTGCTAGACCTGGTTCTTGAGAATGAGGTGGGCCAAGTGGATCAAGTATCAGTAGGAGAGCATTTAGGGGACAGTGATCATTGTATCATAAGATTTAGACTGACCTTGCAAAAGGACAAAGAGCAATCCAGGGTAAGAATAATTAACTGGGAGTAGGCCAACTTCAATGGGGTAAGAATAGAGTTGGGGCGAATAAATTGGAGTCAAAAGCTGGCAGGAAAACTGGTAGATGAACAATGGATCACCTTCAAAGAAGAGATAGTTGGAGCACAGTCAAGGTATGTTCGTTCCCTGGAAGGGGAAAAGTAGGGCAAACAAATCCAGAGCTCCCTGGATGACAAAAGAGATAGAGATTAAGATAAAGAAGAAAAAGTGTGCTTATGACAGATGCCAGGTAGAAAATACTATTGAGAACCAGGCTGAATATAGAAGGTCCAGAGAGGAAGTGAAAAAGCAAATCAGAGAAGCAAAGAGAGATCATGAAAAGAAACTTGCAGCTAGCATTAAAGGAAATCCCAAAGTTTTCTACAGGCATATAAATAGTAAAAGACTGGGAAAAGGAGGAGTGGGGTTGATTAGGGAACAGAAAGGGGACTTACACACGGAGGCAGAGGGCATAGCTGAGATATTAAATGAATATTTTGCATCTGTCTTTACCAAGTAAGAAGATGCAACCCAGGCAATGTTGAAAGAGGAGATAAGTCAGACACTAGAGGGGTTTAAAATTGATAAAGAGGAATTATTAGATAGACTGTCTGTACTGAAAGTGGACAAAGCACCAGGACCAGATGAGATGCATCCAAGGATACTAAGGAAAGTGAGGGTGGAAATCACAGAGGCACTGGCCCTAACTTTTCAGTCTTCCTTAGACTCAGGGGGTGATGCCAGAGCACTGGAGAATTGTTCAAAAAAGGGTGTAAAGATAAGCCCAGAAATTACAGGTCAGTCAGTTTAACTTTGGTGTTTGGAAAACTTCTAGAAAAAATAATTCTGGACAAAATCAATAGTCTCGTGGACAAATGTGAGTTAATTAAGGAAAGCCAGCATGGATTTCTTAAGGGAAAATCATGTTTAACTAACTTGCTGGGGTTTTTTAAGGAGGTAACAGAGAGGGTTGATGAGGGCAATGCTGTTGATGTGGTGTACATGGACTTTCAAAAGACCTTTGATACAGTGCCACACAACAGACTTGTGAGCAAACTTGTAGTTCATGGAATAAAGGAGACAGTGGCAACATGGATACGAAATTGGCTGAGTGACAGGAAACAAAGAGTAATGGTTAATGGATGTGTTTCAGGCTGGAGGAAGGTTTGTAGTGCAGTTCCCCAGGGATCAGTGTTGGGACCCTTGCTTTTCCTGATGTATATTAATGATCTAGATCTTGGTGTACAGGGCACAATTTCAAAGTTTGCAGATGATACGAACTTGGAAGCATTGTGAACTGTGAGGAGGATAGTGTAGAACTTCAAAAGGACATAGACAAGTTGGTGGAATGGGCAGACAAGTGGCAGATGAAGTTCAATGCAGAGAAATGTGAAGTGATTCATTTTGGTAGGAAGAACATGGAGAGACAATATAGAATAAGGGTTAAATTCTAAATGGGGTGCAGGAGCCGAGAGACCTGGGTGTATATGTGCATAAGTCATTAAAGGTGGCAGGACAGGTTGAGAGAGCAGTTAATAAAACATACAGTATCCTGGGCTTTATTAATAGGGGCATGGAGTACAAGAGCAAGTTATGTTGAACTTGTATAAGACACTAGTTCGGCCTCAGCTGGAGTATTACGTCCAGTTCTGGGCACTGCACTTGAGGAAAGACGTGAGGGCATTGGAGAGAGTACAGAAAAGATTCACGAGAATGGTTCCAGGGATGAGGAATTTCAGTTATGAAGATAGATTGGAGAAGTTAGGACTGTTTTCCTTGGAGAAGAGAAGGCTGAGAGGTGCTTTGATAGAGGTATTCAAAATCATGAGCGGTCTGGGCAGAGTAGATAGAGAGAAACTGTTCCTACTCGTGAAAGTATCAGAACGAGAGGGCATAGATTTAAAGTATTTGGTCAGAGAAGCAAAAGTGACTTGAGGAAAAACGTTTTCACACAGAGAGTGGTTAAGGTCTGGAATGCGCTGCCTGAGAACGTGTTGGAGGCAGGTTCAACTGAAGCATTCAAAAGGGAATTAGACAGTTATATGAAAAGGGAGAATGTGCAGGGTTATGGGGAGAAGGCAGGGGAATGGGACTGAGGGAATTGCTCTTTCAGAGAGCCAGTGCAGACACGATGGGCTGAATGGCCTCCTTCTGCACTGTAACAATTCTGTGATTCTGTAAAATACTGTGGATGCTGGAAATCTGATTAAAAAAACAGAAAATGCTGAAAATGCTCAGCAGGTTTGGCAGCATCTGTGGAGAGAGAACGAGAGTTAACGTTTCAGATCGATCACCTTTCATCAGAACTGGGAGTTGTTAGAGATGTAACAGGTTTTAAGCAAGAACAGAGACATTGAAAAGTGTGGGAGGGGAGGAAAGAACAAAAGGGAAGGTCTCTGATAGGGTGGAGGACAGGAGAGATTAAATGACAAAAAGCAGATGGTGCAAGACAAAAGGAGGAGGCAGTGGACAAGTAAACAAATTACAGATTGGTCTAGTGGTTATGACAACTACTTATTGTGTTATATCTCATTCCTGTATGTAGTAAATTATTAGAAATGCTAAAAATGTCAATTTTAAATTTTTCTCTTGCTTTGCCTTTCTGTGTCTTTTTTCTCTCTCATCCAATTTTTTTCTTCTTTATTTCTCTTCTTTTACCTAATTTAGCTCTAATTCACCCTGCTTTGCCCTTCCTGTTTCTTCCTGAATCTGCAAATCTCATTGGTTAGTGAGATAGATTGTTGGCCCGGTTGTTTATTGAGGTCCCAGATGACCCATTGTCCTGGCTGCACTGTTAGCAGCTCAAACGTAGAGCAAGTTAAAGGCCGAAGAAATTTTGAGTTGAAGGGTGTGGGAATTTGCCAAATGGGTTAGTCGTGATTTGAGATGCCCCACTGCAGCAAGATCCACCCATTGCATTTTGCTCATGTAATTTTGTCTTCACCATTGTCATTCACCATAGGGAATTTCTCTGAGCCTCCCCATTGAGCAGAGTCAGTCTGTGTGTCACTGAGCGGGAATGATCCCCAGACTCATTACATTTGTCTCCAGTACCCCTAAGTTAATCAGGAAGAAAATCAGCTGAGATTCCTGCTTGTGATCACTCTCCTGCTGGAAGCTGCATGTGTGGATATGAATGGACATAGCTGTGATGGCGCCAGTCTAATAGCCCACCAAAACTCTCTGTCCCAGGCTCACATAGGAAAAATGGACATGGGAGTTGGATACTGTAGGCATCACAGTTATCCATAGTCTATCTAGAGTCAGCTGAAGGAGGGGAGAAGGGAGAAAAAATTGATAAAACAGGCAGAAAATCTCTCCAACAAGATGCTGCCTGGGGCAATTCATGCTAATCGTTGTGTCACAGCTGCTGCAGTGTGACTGACATCACACACAGAAGCGATGGTTGTTACACTGGCTGCCAGAATCCAGAGAGACACAGACAGCTGTTATCAAACAGAGCCACATCCCTTCAGACTACCCACTATATGAAAAATAAGGATTGAGGAGATTGACATCATGCTCAGATAACAATGGTTATGGTGGGTTCCAGTTCGTGGGACACTGGCACCAGTACTGGGGAAAGTGATGGCTGTACCGTTGGGACAGTCTACACCTGAACCATGCTGGGGCTGCTGTTCTAGCGAGCTGCATAACTAGGGAAGTAGAGAGGGTTTTGAACTGAATAGTGGGGGCAAGGGATCAAATTTGGGGAGATATGGTAAATCAAGGAGTAGAGACAAGGCAAGAGAGAAAGGTATTAATATGGGAAATGATAGACTGTGACAGGAAGGGACAGAGTGTACAAATCTAAGAGTAAATCAACAGATAAGGCTAGAGGTTACAAAAATAATAAAAGGACAAAACTAAAGGCTCTGTATCTGAATGCACATAGCATTTGAAACAAAAAAACTGAACTTAGAGCACCAATAGAAATAAATAAGTACGATCTGATAGCTATTACAGAGACATGGCTGCAGGACGACATAGATTGGGACCTGAATATTGAAGGGTATATGGCACTTAGGGAGGACAGGAAGCTAGGAAAAGGTGGAGGGGTAGCTCTGTTAATTACTGATGGTATTAGCACAATAGAGAGGGATGACCTAAGTTCAGGAGACCAGGACGTAGAAGCAGTTTGGGTGGAGATGAGAAATCATAAAGGCAAGAAGTCACTTCTGGGAATGGTGTACAGGCCACCTAACATTAACCACACTGTAGGAGGGGGTATAAAGGAAGAAATAATGGCAGCTTGTCAGATGGTACAGCGATAATTATGGGGGATTTTAACCTATATAGAGACTGAAAAAATCAGATGGGCAGAGGTAGCCTAGATGAAGAGTACATAGAACGTTTGTGGGATAATTTCTTGGAGCAATATGTAGATAGTCCAACTAGGGATGGGGCCATTCTGGACCTGGTAGTGGGGAATGAGCCCAGTCAGGTGGTTGAAGTTTCAGTGGGGGAGCATTTCGGGAGCAGTGACCATAATTCCATAAGTTTTAAGGTACTTGTGGCTAAGGATAAGAGTAGTCCTCGGGTGAAGGTGCTAAATTGGGGGAAGGCTAATTATAACAATATTAGGCAGGAACTGAAGAATTTAGATTGGGGGCGGCTGTTTGAGGGTAAATCAACATCTGACATATGGGAGTCATTCAAACATCAGCTGATTAGAATCCAGGACCAGCATGTTCCTGTGAGGAAGAAAGACAAGTTTGGCAAGTTTCGGGAAGCTTGGATAACACGGGATATTGTGAGCCTAGTCAAAAAGAAAAAGGAAGCATTTGTAAGGGCTGGAAGGCTAGGAACAGACAAAGCACTTGAGGAATATAAAGACAGTAGGAAGGAACTTAAGCAAGGAGTTAGGAGGGCTAAAAGGGGTCATGAAAAGTCATTGGCAAACAGGATTAAGGAAAATCCCAAGGCTTTTTATATGTATATAAAGAGCAAGAGGGTAACCAGGGAAAGGGTTGGCCCACTCAAGGACAGAGATGGGAATCTATGTGTGGAGCCAGAGGAAATGGGCGAGGTGCTAAATGAGTACTTTGCATCAGTATTCACCAAAGAGAAGGACTTGGTGGATGATGAGCCTAGGGAAGGGAGTGCAGATAGTCTCAGTCATCTCATTATCAAAAAGGAGGAGGTGTTGGGTGTCTTGCAAAGCATTAAGGTAGATAAGTCCCCAGGGCCTGATGGGATCTACCCTAAAATACTGAGGGAGGCAAGGGAAGAAATTGTTGGGGTCTTGACAGAAATCTTTGCATCCTCAGTAGCTACAGGTGAGGTCCCAGAGGACTGGAGAATAGTCAATGTTGTTCCTTTGTTTAAGAAGGGTAGCAAGGATAATCCAGGAAATTATAGGCCGGTGAGCCTTACGTCAGTGGTAGGGAAATTATTAGAGAGGATTCGTCGGGACAGGATTTACTCCCATTTGGAAACAAATGAACTTATTAGCGAGAGACAGCATGGTTTTGTGATGGGAGGTCGTGTCTTACTAATTTGACTGAGTTTTTTGAGGAAGTGATGAAGAAAGGGCAGTGGATGTTATCTATATGGACTTCAGTAAAGCTTTTGACAAGGTCCCTCATGGCAGACTGGTACAAAAGGTGAAGTCACATGGGATCAGAGGTAAGCTGGCAAGATGGATACAGAACTGGCTCGGTCATAGAAGACAGAGGGTATCAGTGGATGGGTGTTTTTCTGAATGGAGGGATGTGACTAGTGGTGTTCCGCAGGAATCAGTGCTGGGACCTTTGCTGTTTGTATTATATATAAATGATTTGAAGGAAAATGTAGCTGGTCTGATTAGTAAGTTTGCGGACGACACAAAGGTTGGTGGAGTTGCGGATAATGATGAGGATTGTCAGAGGATACAGCAGGATATAGATCGGTTGGAGACTTGGGCGGAGAAATGGCAGATTGAGTTTAATCCGGACAAATGTGAGGTAATGCATTTTGGAAGGTCTATTGCAGGTGGGAAGTATACAGTAAATGGCAGAACCCTTGGGAGTATTGACAGGCAGAGAGATCTGGGCGTACAGGTCCACAGGTCACTGAAAGTGGCAACGCAGGTGGATAAGGTAGTCAAGAAGGCATACGGCATGCTTGCCTTCATCGGTCGGGGCATAGAGTATAAAAATTGGCAAGTCATGTTGCAGCTGTACAGAACCTTAGTTAGGCCACACTTAGAATATTGCATGCAATTCTGGTCGCCACACTACCAGAAGGACGTGGAGGCTTTGGAGAACATACAGAGGAGGTTTACCAGGATGTTGCCTGGTCTGGAGGATATTAGCTATGAGGAGACTTGGATAAACTCGGATTGTTTTCAATGGAACGACAGAGGTGGAGGGGTGACATGATAGAGGTTTACAAAGTTATGAACGGCATGGACAGAGTGGATAGTCAGAAGCTTTTTCCCAGGATGGAAGAGTCAGTTTCTAGGGGACATAGGTTTAAGGTGCGAGGGGCAAAGTTTAGAGGGGATGTGCGAGGTTAAGTATTTTACACAGAGGGTGGTGAGTGCCTGGAACTTGCTGCCAGGGGAGGTGGTGGAAGCAGATACGATAGCGACGTTTAAGAGGCATCTTGACAAATACATGAATAGGATGGGAATAGAGGGATATAGGCCCCGGAAGTGCAGAAGGTGTTAGTTTCGTCAGGCATCAAGATCAGCGCAGGCTTGGAGGGCCGAATGGCCTGTTCCTGTGCTGTACTGTTCTTTGTTCTTTTGTTCTTTGTTCAATATGTTCTGGAGCCAACCAGAGAGCAGGCTATACTAGACCTGGTATTGTGCAACAAGATGGGATTAATTAATGACCTCATAGTTAAGCCGCCCCTAGGCAGCAGCGACTATAATATGATTGAATTTTACATTCAGTTTGAGGGAGAGAAGAGTGGGTCCAAGACCAGTATTTTAAACTTAAATAAGGGCAATTATGAGGGCATGAAAGCAGAGCTAGCTGAAGTAAACTGGCAAATCAGGTTATGGATAGATCAACAGAGATGCAGTGGCAGACATTTAAGGGGATATTTCAGAATACACAGAATAGATAGATTTCAACAAGAACGAAAAATTCCAAGGGTGGGACCCGCCATCCGTGGTTAACTGAAACAGTTAAAGATAGTATCAAACTTAAAGAAAAAGCTTATAATTGCACAAAGATGGGAGGCAGGTCAGAAGATTGGACAGAATATAAAAAACAGCAAAGAATGATTAAAATATTGATAAGGAAGGTAAAATTAGAGTACAAGAAAAAGCTAGCTAGAAATATAAAGACAGATAGTAAGAGTTTCTATCGATAATTAAAAAAGAAAAGTTAACAAAGTGAGCATTAGTCCTATAAAAGTGAGTCGGGGAATTAATAATGGATAATAAGGAGATGGCAGATGAACTGAACAGATATTTTGCATTGATCTTCACTATTGAGGATACAAGTAACATCTCAGTATTAGCTGTAAGTCAGGAAATGGAAGGGAGGGAGGAACTCAAGAAAATTACAATCACCAGGGAAGGGGTACTGAACAAATTGTTGGAGCTGTGGGCCGACACGTCCCCATGTCCGGATGGACTTCATCCTAGGGTCTTAAAAGAAGTGGCGAGTGAGATAGTTGATATGTTAGTTTTAATTTTCCAAAATTCCCCAGATACGGGGAAGGTTCCGTTAGGTTGGAAAATAACGAATTTAACTCCTTTATTCAAAAAGGGAGGGAGACAAAAAGCAGGAAACTACAGGCCAGTTAGCTTAACATCTGTCTGAGGGAAAATGTTAGAAGCTATTATTAAAAATGTTGTAGCAGGGCATTTAGAAAAATTCAAGGTAATCGGGGCAGAGTCAATGTGGTTTTAGAGTCATAGAGTCGTACAGCATAGGAACAGGCCATTCGGCCCACCGCGTCCATGCTGACCATAATGCCTATCTATTCTAATCCCACCTGCCTGCATTAATTCCATATCCCTCTATGCCTTGCTCATTCAAGTACCTGTCCAGATGTCTCTTAAATGTCGCTACTGTTCCTGCCTCCACCACCTCCTCTGGCGCGTCATTCCAGATACCCACTATTCTTTGTGTGAAAAATTTACCCCTCTGATCCCCTTTAAACCTCCTCCCTCTCACCTTAAATCTATGCCCTCTAGTTTTAGTCACCCCTACCATGGGAAACAGACTCTGGCTATCTACCCTATCTATGCCTCTCATAATTTTATATACCTCTATCATGTCCCCTCTCAGCCTCCTTCGCTCCAGGGAAAACAGACCCAGCCTATCCAATCTCTCTTTATAACTCAAGCCCTCCAAACCAGGCAACATCCTTGTGAATTTTTTCTGCACCCTCTCTAGCTTAATCACATCTTTCCTGTAGTGCAGCGACCAGAACTGCACACAGTACTCCAAATGCGGCCTAACCAATGTTATGTACAACTGTAACATGACGTCCCAACTCTTGTACTCAAGGCCTCGTCCGATGAAGGCAAGCATGCCATACGCCTTCTTCACCACCCTGTCTATCTGTGTTGCCACTTTCAGGGAACTATGTACTTGCACCCCAAGGTCTCTCTGCTCAACAACACTCCCCAGGGTCCTGCCATTCACTGTATATGCCTTGCCCTGGTTTAACTTCCCAAATGCTTCACTTCACAATTGTCGGCGTTAAATTCCATTTGCCAATCCCTTGCTCACTTTCCCAGTTGATCTATATCCTGTTGTAACCTTAGACAACCTTCTTCACTGTCCACTATATCACCAATTTTGGTGTCATCTGCAAACTTACTAATCATGCCCCCTACATTCACATCCAAGTCATTAATATATATGACAAACAACAGAGGGCTCAGAACCGATCCCTGCGGCACACTACTGGTCACCGGCCTCTAATCTGAAAAACAACCCTCCACTACCACCCTCTGCCTCCTATCACCAAGCCAATTTTGTATCCAATCGGTTAGCTCACCCTGGATCCCATGTGTTCGAACCTTCTGGACCAGCAAACCATGCAGGACCTTGTCAAAGGCCTTGCTAATGTCTATGTAGACAATGTCCATCGCCCTGCCCTCATCAATCCTCTTGGTCACCTCCTCAAAAAAGTCAATCAAATTCGTGAGACATGATTTCCCACGCACAAATCCATGCTGACTATCTCGAATCAGACCTTGCCTTTCCAAATGCATATAAATCCTGTCTCTCAGAATCCCTTCCACTAACTTTCCCACCACTGATGTAAGGCTCACTGGCCTGTGGTTCCCTGGCTTATCACTGCTGTCCTTCTTAAATAAAGGCACGACATTAGATATCCTCCAGTCTTCCGGTACCTCACCCATGGCTAACGATGATACAAAAATCTCTGCCAGGGCCCCAGCAATCTCCTCCCTTGCTTCCCATAGCATCCTAGGATACACCTGGTCAGGCCCTGGGGATTTATCCACCTTAATGCGCTTCAATGCGTTTTGTAAAAGGGAAATCATGTTTAACCAATTTATTGACGTTCCCTGAGGGAATTACATGTGCTGTGGATAGAGGCGAACCGGTGGATGTACTTAGATTTCTGGAAGGCATTTGATAAGGTGCCACATCAAAGGTTATTGCAGAAAATAAAAGCTCATGGTGTAGGGGGTAACATATTGGCATGGATAGAAGATTGGCTAGCTAACAGGAAACAGAGAGTAGGCATAAATGGGTCATTTTCCAGTTGGCAAGATGTAACGAGTGGTGTGCCACAGGGATCTGTGCTGGGGCCTCAACTTTTTACAATTTATATAAATGACTTGGATGAAGGGACCGAAGGTATGGTTGCTAAATTTGCTGATGACACAAAGATAGGTAGGAAAGTAACTTGTGAAGAGGACATAAGGGGGCTACGAAGGGGTATGGATAGGTTAAGTGAGTGGGCAAAGACCTGGCAAATGGAGTATAATGTGGGAAAGTGGGAAATTGTCCACTTTGGCAAGAAGAATAAAAAAGAAGCATATTATCTAAATGGTGAGAGATTACAAAGCTCTGAGATGCAGAGGGATCTGGATGTCCTAGTGCATGAATTGCAAAAGGTTAGTATGCAGGTACAGCATGTAATTAGGAAAGCTAATAGAATGTTATCATTTATTGTGAGGGGAATTGAATACAAAAGTAGGGAGGTTATGCTTCAGCTATACAGGGCATTGGGGAGAGCACATCTGGAGTACTGTGTACAGTATTGGTCTCCTTATTTAAGGTAGGATGTAAATGCGTTGGAGGCAGATCAGAGAAGGTTTACTAGACTAATAGCTGAAATGGGTGGGTTGTCTTATGAGGAAAGATTAGACAGGCTAGGCTTGTATCCACCGGAATTTCGAAGAGTAAGAAGCGACTTGATTGAAACATATAAGATCCTGAGTTGTCTTGACAGGGTGGATGTGGAAAGGATGTTTTACCTTGTGGGAGAATCTAGAACTCCGGGTCACTTTTTTAAAATAAGGTATCGCCCATTTAAGACAGAGATGAGGAAAAAATTTTTCTCTCTGAGGGTTGTGAGTCTCTGGAATTCTCTTCCTCAAAAGGCGGTGGAAGCAGAGTCTTTGAATATTTTTAAGGCAGAGGTAGATAGATTCTTGATAAGCAAGGGGGTGAAAGGTTATCGGGGGTAGGCGGGAATGTGGAGTAATCAGTTCAGCCATGAACTTACTGAATGGCGGAGCAGGCTCAAAGGGACCAGTGGCCTACTCCTGCTCTAATTCATATGTTCGTATTAGTGGTATGAGTTTCATTTTACACTTCAAAATGTAACCTGAACCCCTCAATTAGATTCCAGTCTGTAACTCACTCCCGGGTATCTTTTATTCTATATATAAACCCCCCAAACCCCTCAATTAGATTCCAGTCTGTAACTCACTCCCGGGTATCTGTTATTCTATATATAAACCCCCCGAGCCTCTCGATTAGATTCCAGTCTGTAACTCACTCCCGGGTATCTGTTATTCCATATATAAACCCCCCGCACCCCTCGATTAGATTCCAGTCTGTAACTCACTCCCGGGTATCTGTTATTCTATATATAAACCCCCCGAGCCTCTCGATTAGATTCCAGTCTGTAACTCACTCCCGGGTATCTGTTATTCTATATTTAAACTCCCCGAACCCCCCGATTAGATTCCAGTCTGTAACTCACTCCCGGGTATCTGTTATTCCATATATAAACCCCCCGCACCCCTCGATTAGATTCCAGTCTGTAACTCACTCCCGGGTATCTGTTATTCCATATATAAACCCCCCGCACCCCTCGATTAGATTCCAATCTGTAACTCACTCCCGGGTATCTGTTATTCTATATATAAACCCCCCGAGCCTCTCGATTAGATTCCAGTCTGTAACTCACTCCCGGGTATCTGTTATTCTATATTTAAACTCCCCGAACCCCTCGATTAGATTCCAGTCTGGAACTCACTCCCGGGTATCTGTTATTCTATATATAAACCCCCCGCACCCCTCGATTAGATTCCAGTCTGTAACTCACTCCCGGGTATCTGTTATTCTATATATAAACCCCCCGCACCCCTCGATTAGATTCCAGTCTGTAACTCACTCCCGGGTATCTGTTATTCTATATATAAACTCCCCGAACCCCTCAAATTAGATTCAGAGACATTCATCCATTGCCTCATCCCACTCTACGTATCTCAGACCTAAATCCCTCTGAGAATACTGACATTTTAGAGAGAGCAGGTAACTTTTATTTCATTTCATGTATTTAGTGAGGATGTCAAAGAATGAATAGTGCAAGAGTTTGTGAAGGTTCACCCTGCCACCTTGTGGTTACTGGCGAAGCTGCCAGACTGTCAGGGTGTCTGATTCAGGACAAAAGGAATTGTGGAGATGGTGAGTTTACAGTCTGCTGTGCTGTCATGTACCTGAGCTATAGATTGCCCTGTTTATTTATTAAATGAATAGTTTGGGCAGTTTTGTGTGGCCAGTCGTAACCCATGATTTGCAGGAAGTGGTGAGTGAGATCTGGGTGAAAGAAAACCTTTTAAGAAACGTTGCAGCTGTAGAAAAGCGACTTTAAAGAAAGAAAGAACTTGCATTTCTATAGTGCCTTTCATGACCCCAGGGCATCCCACACTGCTTTACAGCCAATGGAGTACTTTGGAAGTGTAGTCACTGTTGTAAGGTAGAAAATGCGGCAGTCAATTTGCACACAGCAAGCTCCCACAAACAGCAATGTGATCGTGACCAGATAATCTGTTCTGGAGAGAGGTAGTATCATGAAATCTTATAAAGTTTTTTTAGAGAACACTCAGGGCCTCGGTTTAATGTATTTTCCGAAAGATGGCACCTCTGACAGTGCAGCACTCCGTCAGTACTGCACTGGAGTGTCAGTCTAGATTTTATAGATTTTGTGCTCATGACTCTATAGCAGGACCTGAATCCATGAGCTTCAGACTCTGAGGCGAGCTGACACTGACTGTAGACAGTAATGGTGGGGGCAGGGGGAGAGCGTTTGGAGGAACAAAGCAATAATGTGTCCTCTGCATTAAAAGAACATTTCCAGCCCCGTCCCCTCAAAATTGTCAGATCTATGGCTCCATGATTGGCAGCAGCTCTGCTGCACCTTAGCCCTGAGGTCCAGAGTCAAAAAATGAGTGCCATCTGGCTGTTCAACTGCACGGGGCATCAGAGCTGAGATTTCAAAATTTGCAGATGACACCGACCTTGGAAGTATTATGAACTCTAAGGAGGATAAAGGGCTGTGGGGAAAGAGTAGGACTGATTGGATGGCTGCTTCAAAGGCACAATGGGCCGAAAGACCTTCTCCGTGCTGGGAAATGGAAGTATCCCATTAGTGTAGCTCTTCAAGTTGGGACATATTGTTGGGTCAGAAGACGTGGGACTTTTCTCTGCATCCAATCTGTCTTGTGGTTCATCTTCTACCATCCTGGGAGTCACATGATACAATGATAATGGAGGTATTGACCAATCACAGTGATCAATCTCTCGCAATGAGTAACAACAGACCCAGACATGACGTGAGGAAAACCCCCCAGTGGTGGAGAGCTTTGGGAACCATAGATCTAAACTCACCTGTTCCTCCCGAGCACACTCTACTCACCACACGTCACATCTCAAATTAGTCAGATACTAGATTCCAAAATGGTGTTTTCTGAAATAAATCTATCTAACTTGTATCTGTATGAATCAGTACTAACTGCTCCCAACATCTCCCTAGGGGCCTGTTCCATAGATTGACCACTCGCTCACTGAAATAATGTTTCTGTAGATTAGTTTTGAATTTACCTCTTTCAAGCAAAGGCCATATCATTGGGGAAGAGTCTAGGACAAGGGAAGAGAGCCTTAAAATCTGAGCCAGGCCATTCAGGTGAGAAGTTAGAAAATGCTTCCTCCTGCAAAGATTGGTAGAATAGTGGAACAGTCTCCCACAAAGGCAGTAGATGTGAACTCAATTAATAATTTTAAATCTGAGACCGATGGATTTTTGCTCGACAAGGGTATAAAAGGAAATGGATCGCAGGTGGGTAATTGTAGTTAAGACACAGATCAGCCATGATCTCACTGAATCGCAGAACAGCCTCGAGGGGCTGAATGGCCTCCTCCTGTTCCAATGTTCTTTTGTCCTCCTGTTGTACTATTCTGGACAAGGTGAAACAGTTTGTCATGGTTGACATTATCCAGTCCCTTTAGAATCTTAGAAACAGAAAACACATCGCCTCTCAACCTTCTCTTCTTCCATTGAGAAAATGCCCAATTTACATAAACGCTTCTCAAAAACCGATCCCTCAGTCATTCTGGTTCCTTTCTTCTGTATCCTCCTAAGCCTGCTACACTTAGCACTTGTTATTAAATAGAATTACATAAATTACATTAAATATAGAGCACAGAAACAGGCCATTCAGCCCAACCTGTCCATGTTGGTGTTTATGCTCCACTTGATTCTGCTCCTATTCTCCCTCATCTAACTTAATCACCATGACCCTCTATTCCCTTCTCTATCAAGTGTATATTCAGCTTCCCCTTAAATGGCATCAATACTATTCACCTCAACTACTCCATGTGGTAGCAAATTCCACATTCTCATCATTCTCTGGGTTTCTTCTGAATTCCCTATTGGATTTCTTGGTGACTATCTTACAGTGATGGCCTCCAGTTTTGCAGTTCCCCACAAGTGGAAACATTTTCTCTGTGTCTACTCTATCAAAATGTTATGTCTCAAATTACATTAGGGAGAGGGATAAGAAAGGAGGGGGAGTGGCAACTTTGGTCAAATAAGTTATTACAGCTGTGAAGAGGGATGATATGTTGGAAGGTTCATCAAATGAGGCCATATGGATTGAGCTAAGGAACAAAAAAGAGGCAATCACACTGCTGGGAGTGTACTATAGACCCCCAAACAGTTAGAGGGAGATAAAAGAGCAGATATGTAGTCACATCTCTGAAAAGTGCAAAAACAGTAGGGCAGTAATAGTCGGGGATTTTAATTACCCCAATATTAACTGGGATAGTTTTAGTGTGAAAGGAATTGAGGGAGCAGAATTCTTGAGGTGCATTCAGGAGAATTTTTTCACCCAGTATGTAACAAGTCCAACAAGAGAGGGTGCAGTTTTAGATTTAGTTTTAGGAAATGAAGATGGGCAGGTGGAAGGAGTAACAGTGGGAGACCATTTTGGTGGTAGTGATCATTATTCTGTCAGTTTTAACATAATTATGGAAAAGGACAGAGTTAGAACAGGAGTTAGAGTTCTGAATTGGGGCAAGGCCATTTTTACTAAACTGAGGGGTGATTTAGCAAAAGTGGACTGGAAACAGCTACTTGAAGGTAAATCAGTGTCAGAACAGTGGGAGGCATTCAAAGGGGAGATTCAAGGGGTTCAGAGTAAATGTGTTCCCACAAAGAAAAAGGGTGAGACGGCCAAATCTAGAGCCCCATGGATGTCAAGGAGTTTACAGGGTAAGATAAGACAGAAAAGGAAAGCTTGTGTCCTCCACCAAGACCTCAATACTACAGAAAGCCGAGAGTATAGAAAGTTGAGGGGTGAAATCACAAAGGAAATTAAGAAAGCTAAGAGAGAGCATGAAAGAATATTAGCAAGTAAAATCAAGGTGAACCCAAAGACGTTTTATCAATACGTTAAGAGTAAGAGGATAACTAAGGAGAGAGTAGGGCCCATAAAAGACCAAAAAGTAACCTATGTGTAGGGGTGGAAGATGTTGGTATTGTTCTTAATGAATACTTTGCATCTGTCTTCACAAAGGAGGGGGACGATGCAGATATTGTAGTTAAGGAGGAGGAGTATGACATATTGGATGTGATAAACATAGGGAGAGAGGAGGCATTAATGAGATTAACATCCTTGAAAGTTGATAAATCACCAGGGCCAGATGAAATGTATCCCAGGCTGTTAAAAGAATCAAGAAAGGAAATAGCGGAGGGTCTGATCATCATTTTCCAGTCCTCACTGGATACAGGTGTGGTGCCGGAGAATTGGAGAACTGCTAACGTTGTACCTCTGTTCAAAAAGGGAGTGAAGGATGGACCGAATAATTACAGGCCAGTCAGTCTAACCTCAGTAGTGGGCAAATTATTGGAATCTATTCTGAGAGACAGGATAAACTGTCACTTAGAAAGGCACAGGTTAATCAAGGATAGTCAGCATGGATTTGTGAAGGGAAGATCTTGTTTGACCAATTTGATCGAATTTTTTGAAGAAGTAACATGGAAGATAGATGAGGGTAGTGCAGTTGATGTGGTCTACATAGATTTTAGCAAGGCTTTTGACAAGGTCCCACATGGCAGACTGGTTAAAAAAAATAAAATCTCATGGGATCCAGGGAAATGCAGCAAGGTGGATACAAAATAGACTCAGTGGCAGGAAACAAAGTGTAATTGTTGACGGCTGTTTCCAGTGGTGTTCCACAGGGCTCAATACTGGGCCTCCTGCTTTTTGCGGTATATAGTAATGATTTGGATGTAAATGTAGGGGGCATGATCAAGAGGTTTGCAGACGACACAAAGATTGGCCGTGTGGTAGATAGTGAGGAGGATAGCTGTAGACTGCAGGAAGATATTGATGGTCTGGTCAGGTGGGCAGAAAAATGGCAAATGGAATTCAACCCGGAGAATTGTGAGGTGATGCATTTAGGGAGGTCAAATAAGGCAAAGGAATACACGATTAATGGGAAAATACTGAGAAGTGTAGAGGAAGTGAGGGATTTTGGATTGAATGTCCACAGATCCCTGAAGGTAGCAGGACAGGTCAATAAGGTGGTTAAGAAGGCATATGGAATCCTTTCCTTTATTAGCCGAGGTATAGAATATAAGAGCAGGGAGGTTATGCTGGAACTGTATAAATCATTGGTTAGGCCACAACTTGAGTACTGTGTGCAGTTCTGGTCACCACATTACAGAAAGGATGTAATTGCACTAGAGAGGGTACAGAGGAGATTTACGAGGACATTGCCAGGACTGGAAAAATGCAGCTATGAGGATCAGATTGGATAGGCTGGGGTTGTTCTCCTTGGAACAGAGAAGGCTGAGGGGAGATCTGATTGAAATGTACAAAATGTTGAGGGTCCTGGACAGAGTGGAGGTGAAGTGTCTATTCACAATAGCAGAGATGTCAGTGACTAGGGGGCATAGATTTAAAGTAATTGGTAGAAAAATTAGAGGGGAGATGAGGAAAACCTTTTTCATCCAGAGGGGGGCGAGGGTCTGGAACTCACTGCCTGAAAGGGTAGTTGAGGCAGAGACCCTCAACCCATTCAAAAGAAGTCTGGATATGCACCTCAAATGCCATAATCTGCAGGGCTACGGACCAAATGCTGGACAGGGGATTAGAATAGGTGGATTGTAATTCGACCGGCACAGACACAATGGGCCAAGTGGCCTCTTTCTGTGCCTTAAAATTTCTATGATTTTATGATTCTACTCACATGATGTAACTCAAAATGTTATTTTCTGAAGGAAATCCCTCTAACTTGCTATAAAAACAGAAAATGCTGGAAATACTGTGCAGATCAGGCACCATATGTGAAGGCAGAAACAGAGTTAATGGCCGGAATTTTACCAGTCCTTTGGAGGCAGATTGGGAGTTGGGACGAGTGGTAAAAGGCTGGGCTGGCGGAAGGCGTTGGGAGGAAAGCCGGACATGTTTGTGCCACCAGGGGATATTCCCAGTGACGGGAACAACAGAAGCTCAGCCATTTAATCCAATGAATTGGCCTATGGACAGCCATTTTATCAGGCTGCTGGGATTTTATGAGCTTTGGAATGCCCCCCCACCCCCACTGTGTGGTGAGTCCACCAGCTGTATCGAGGCTGCCTCCCAGCGGCTTCCTGGGGTGGGGGGGAGGGCCTTGTTTTCTGGAGGCCCCAAGGAGGGGCTCCGAGGTGGAAATGGCTGCTCCCGCAGCACCTACAACGCTGCTAAATGGATCACCCCTCCGTTCACCAGGGCCACATCCATAATTCTCTCACCGGCCCCCCCTGGGCACCTCAACCTTCTCCTTGCAGCCTCAGTAGTGGCCACCTCTATTGGTGGTGCTGCCGAGGCTGCAGAGCTGCCGGTCGTCTGATTGAGCCAGCAGCTCAGACAGGCAGGCCGACGTCCTTAATGGGACAGCGATCCTGACAGTGGTCACTTAATTGGCTGTCACTGGTAAAATTGCCTCCGTGGTCCGACCATCCGCCCAAGCGGGGTTGGGACCCGCATTTGGTCCGTCTGTTGGGATCCACGGTGTGCGGATAAGATCCAGCCAAGGTTTCAACTCAATGACCTTTCATCAGAACTGGAAAAAGTTCAAGATGCAACAGGTTTTAAGAAAGTACAGATGGAGGGAAAGGAGGGAGGAGGCAAAAGGAAAGGTCTGTGTTTGGCAGGAAGGCATGAGAGATGAAACGCCAAAAGGGATGATGATGAAAGGCAAAAGGGAAATAGTAATGGGGCAAGTAAAGAACTAAAGATGTGTCTCGAGGAGGTGGAAATGGGAAAAACAGAATTATCATCAACAACTGCCATTTGAAAACAAAATTTACAAAAAAACAGAAAAAAAGAGGGGCAGTAGTCTTGATCTAAAATTATTTAACTCAATGTTGAATCCAGAAGGCTGTAAAGAGTCTCACTGAAAGACGAGGAGCTGTCAGTAAGCTTACTCAGAGGCCGAGGACAGAGAGTTCATGGTGTGTGTGTGGGTGTGGGGCAGAGAATTAGAATGACGGACGACTGATAGCTTGGGGTAGAGCATGGCTACCCGACCTGAACCCAAAGGGACCAGACGACATGTGTCAGGTTTGGGTCGGGTTGGGTCGGGCCATTTCAGACACAGTGACAGCCAGGACGTCAAGGCGGGAAACACTCTGCACTAGTCTGCAGTGAGCGATTCCATCGAAGGTAGAGCACAACCTCTTTAATATAATCAACTTTATTCTGTTGGTCGGGTCTAGTTGGGTCGGGTCGGGTCGGTTCGGGTCGGGTCGGGCGTGGGAAAAAATGAAAGGACTCCGGCGAGGTCGGGCTTGGGTCAGATGTGGTTCTGTCGGACTTGGGTCGGGTTTTATTTGCAGACCTGAGCAGGCCTTTAGCTTGTGGATTGGAAGGAGGTGTTCCACAAGGTGATCATCCAATCTGCCTTTGGTATCCCCAATATAGAGGAGACCGCATCGTGAGCAGCAAATACAGTAAACTACATTTGAAAGAAGTACAAGTAAATTGCTGTCTCACCTGGAAGGAAGGAGTGTTTGAGGCCTTGGATAGTGAGAATGGAGGAGGTAAAAGGAACCATAGACCATAGAAAAATTACGGCACAGAAGGAGGCCATTCAGCCCATCGTGTCTGTGCTGGCTGAAAAAAACTAGCCACCCAATCTAATCCCACCTTCCAGCACCTGGTCCATAGCCTTGCCGATTACAGCACTTCAGGTGCATGTCCAGGTACCTTTTAAAAGAATTGAGAATTTCTGCCTCCACCACCGATCTGGACAGTGAATTCCAGACACCCACCACCCTCTGGGTGAATAGGTTTTTCCTCATGTCCCCTCTAGTTCTTCTACCAATCACCTTAAATCTGTGCCCCCTGGTAACTGACCTCTCCGCTAGGGGAAACAGGTCCGTCCTGTCTACTCTATCTAGGCCCCTCATAATTTTGTACATCTCAATTAAGTCTCCCCTCAGCCTCCTCTGTTCTAAGGAAAACAACCCTAGCCTTTCCAATCTTTCCTCATAGCTGCAACTTTCGAGCCCTGGCAATATTCTTGTAAATCTCCTCTGCACTCTCTCCAGAGCAATTATGTCCTTCCTGTAATGTGGTGACCAGAACTGTACACAATACTCCAGCTGTGGCCTAACCAGCATTTTATACAGTTCCAACATTACATCCCTGCTTTTGTATTCTATACCTCGGCCAATAAAGGAAAGCATTCCATATGCCTTCTTCACCACTCTATCAACCTGACCTGCCACCTTCAGGGACCTGTGGACATGCGCTCCAAGGTCTCTCACTTCAACCCCTCTCAATATCCTCCCGTTTATTGTGTATTCCCTTGCTTTATTTGCCCTCCCCAAGTGCATTACCTCACACTTCTCTGGATTGAATTCCATTTGCCACTTTTCCGCCCACTCAACCAAACCATTGATATCTTTCTGGAGTCTACAGCTATCCTCTTCACTATCATTTACATTCACATTTAAGTCCAAATCATTAATATATACCACAAACAACAAGGGACCCAACACTGAGTACTGTGCAATGCCACTGGAAACAGCTTTCCATTCGCAAAAACATCCGTCAACTACTACCTTTTGCTTCCTGTCACTGAGCCAATTCTGGATCCAACCTGCCACATTCCCCTGTATCTCATGGGCTTTCATTTTACTGACCAGTCTGCCATGTGGGGCCTTGTCAAATGCCTTACTAAACTTCATGTAGACCACATCCACTGCATGACCCTCATCAATCCTTCTTGTTACTTCCTCAAAAAACTCAATTAAGTTATTTATTTTATTTAGAGATACAGCACTGAAACAGGCCCTTCAGCCCACCGAGTCTGTGCCAACCAACAACCACCCATTTATACTAATCCTACATTAACCCCATATTCTCTACCACATCCCCACCATTCTCCTACCACCTACCTACACTAGGGGCAATTTACAATGGCCAATTTACCTATCAACCTGCAAGTCTTTGGCTGTGGGGGGAAACCAGAGCACCGGGCAGAAGCCCACGCAGTCACAGGGAGAACTTGCAAACTCTGCACAGGCAGTACCCAGAACTGAACCCAGGTCACTGGAGCTGTGAGACTGCAGTCCACTGCACCACTGTTGCCGCCTGAGTAAGACATGACCTTCCCTTAACAAATCCATGCTGACTATCCCTGATTAATCCGTGCCTTTCTAAGTGGCAGTTTATCCTATCCCTCAGAATAGATTCTAACAATTTACTCACCCCCAAGGTCAGACTGACCGGTCTATAATTATTTGGTCTATCCCTCGCACCCTTTTTAAACAATGGTACGACGTTCGCAGACCTCCAATCGTCTGGTACCTCTCCTGTATCTAGTGAGGATTTGAAGATAATCCTCAGCGCATCTGCTATTTCCTCCCTAGCTTCCTTTAACAACCTGGGATACAATCCATCCGGCCCTGGCGATTTATCTACTTTCAAGGATGTCAGGTCCTCTAGTACTTGCTCTCATTATGCTTATCGTATCTAATATTTCACACTCCTCCTCTTTAACTACAACGTCTAAATCAACCCTCTCCTGAAGACAGAGACAAAAAACTCATTAAGAACCCTGCCCACATCTTCTGCATCCATGCATAAGTTCCCTTGTACATCGCTGATAGGCCCTACCCTTTCCTTAGTTATCCTCTTGCTCTTAATGTACTGATAAAACATCTTTGGGTTTTCCTTGATTTTACCTGCCAATAATTTTTCATGTCCTCTCTTTGCTTTCCTAATTTCCTTTTTTACTTCCCCCCCCTGCACTTTCTATACTCCTCTAGGCTTTCTAAGTATTAAGATTTTTGTGATCGTCATAAGCTTTCTTTTTCTGCTTTATCTTACCCTGTAAGCTTCTAGATAACCAGGGGGCTCTAGATTTGGCAGTACCACCCTTTATCTTTGTGGGGACATGCCTACACTGTGCCTGTAGTATCTCGCTATTGAATACCTCCCACTGGTTTGCCACTGATTTTCCTTCAAGTAGCTGTATCCAGTCCACTTTCACCAGGTCACCTCTCAGTTTCTTAAAATTTGCCTTCCCCCAATTTAGAACTTTTACTCCTGTTTTATCTTTGTCCTTTTCCATGATTATGCTAAAACTAACTGTATTATGGTCACTATCTCCAAAATGGTTACTCACTTACTTCATGCACTTGCCCAGCTTCATTACTGAAGACTAAATCTAGAATTGCACCCCCTCTTGTTGGGTTTGTTACGTGCTGGCTAAAAAAGTTCTCTTGAACATAGTTCAAGAATTTTGTGCCCTCTGTGCCCTTCACACTGTTTGTATCCCATTTGATATTGGGGTAGTTGAAATCCCCAACTATTATTGCCCGATAGTTTTTGCACTCAGAAGTTTGCTTACATATTTGTTTTTCTATCTCCCTCTCACTATCTGGGGGTCTATAGTACACTCCTAGTAGTGTGGCTGCCCCTTTTATATTTCTGATCTCCACCCACATGGCCTCATTTGATGATTCATTTAGCATATCATCCCTCCTCAAAGCTGTTATTGGTTCCTTAACTAATAATGCTACACCCCCTCCTTTTTTATCTTCCTCTCTATCCTGCCTGAAAACTCTGTATCCAGGGATGTTGAGTTGCCATTCTTGCCCCTCCTTAAGCCAAGTTTCCATTATAGCAACGATATCATGTGTTGCCATGTGTCTATCTGTGCCCTCAGCTCATCGGCTTTATTTATTATACTCCTTGCATTTAAATAAATACTCTTTAACACTGCCAAATTCCTGTGCTGCACACTTTTTAACCTTTGCTTCTTCTGTCTTTCAGAGTCACTCGCTAATTTTCTGCCCCATGTTCCCTGCCCTGAAATTGTCCTACCTAAGACTGTGCTCAGGTTTCCATCCCCCTGCCAAGCTAGTTTAAACCATCCCCAACAGCACTAGCAAACCTTCCTGCGAGGATATTTGTCCCAGTCCTGTTCAGGTGCAGACAGTCTGGCTTGTACAGGTCCCACCTTCCCCAGAAGTCGTCCCATTGCCCCAGAAATCTGAAGCCCTCCCTGCTGCACCATCTCTTCAGCCACGCATTCATCTGGTGTATTTTCCTATTTCTATTCTCACTTGCACGTGGCCTTGGGAGTAATCCAGAGATTACTACCATTGAGGTCCTGCTTGCCAATCTCTTTCCTAACTCCCTAAACTCAGGCTGCAGGACCTCATCCCTCTTTCTTTCTATATCGTTGGTAACAATGTGGACCATGACCTCTGGCTGTGCACCCTCGCCCTCCAGGACAGGTGTTGCATCTCCTGCGGATGACTGAGTGGGTGTTGCGTGTGATTGGGAAGTAGGCGAGGGTTCACAGAGGGAGCGGTCCCTTTGGAATGGTGAAGTGGGAGCGGGAGAAGATGTGTTTGGTGGTGACATCACGCTGGAGGTGACGGAAATGGCAGAGGATGACCCTTTGAATACAGAAGCTGGTGGGGTGAAAGGTGAGGACAAGGGGAACCCTACCATGGTTATAGGAGGGAGAGGAATGGGTGAGAGCAGAAGTGCGTAATATAGAATGGACATGGTTGAGGCCCTGTTAACCATGGTGGAGGGGAATCCTCAGCTGAGGAAAAAGGAAGATATAAAAGCAAATGTATGAAAGGTGGCATTGACAGAACCGATGTGACGGAGACGGAAAAACTGGAAGAATGGAATAGAGTCCTTCCAGGAATCAGGGTGTGACGAAGCATTGTCCAGGTAGTTGAGGAAGTCAGTGAGCTCATCATGAATATTGGTTGAGATTGCTTGTGGCCTGTTTCCTCTTCAACACTGACATTCATTCATGAGAACAGAAAAGAGTACAAGATGTAAGTGAAAACCATAGGATGAGTTTCAACAAGACGGTGATGTATGGTTTAATGAGAAGACATAGGATGTGTAACCATGGTAACACCACCCCAGTGAGGAGCACATTATATTTCATTGACAAAAAGATTCAGCACTTGTGATGTGTTGCAAAGTTTTGCCATTTATCGGTTAAATAAAGATCAAACACATCAAAAGGATTGTGCATCAAATGAATCGACTCAACCAGGCCACATTTGAACAGTTTACTTATCTCGGTGATTGATAGTCCTTCTCAGGAGATATTCATTTTTAGAGCTTTCAAGTTGGACGTCCCATCAGCAACAAACTGGAAGGTGGTGCCATGATTCCTATTACAGTTCTTTGTAAATTTATCACTCATCAAAGTCAAGGATGTCAGTGTTTGGAAAGAAAATATTTTACCACTTTTTTGTAACTCGTATCAGCACATCAGATACAGCACAGTTTAGATACAGAGTAAAGCTCCCTCTACACTGTCCCCATCAAACACTCCCAGGACAGATACAGCACGGGGTTAGATACAGAGTAAATCTCCCTCTACACTGTCCCCATCAAACACTCCCAGGACAGATACAGCACGGGGTTAGATACAGAGTAAAGCTCCCTCTACACTGTCCCCATCAAACACTCCCAAAGCAGATACAGCACGGGGTTAGATACAGAGTAAATCTCCCTCTACACTGTCCCCATCAAACACTCCCAGGACAGATACAGCACGGGGTTAGATACAGAGTAAAGCTCCCTCTACACTGTCCCCATCAAACACTCCCAGGACAGATACAGCACGGGGTTAGATACAGAGTAAATCTCCCTCTACACTGTCCCCATCAAACACTCCCAGGACAGATACAGCACGGGGTTAGATACAGAGTAAAGCTCCCTCTACACTGTCCCCATCAAACACTCCCAGGGCAGATCCAACGCGGGTTAGATTCAGAGTAAAGCTCCCTTTGTGCTGTTCTAACAATATGCATTCATGCTAAACTGATCCTCAAAAAGCACCAGAGTTTCATTTTTCCATTATCTAAACCAGCCATCCTGAGATTCGATATAATCTGCTTCACACCAATTTCCTTTCAGCTAATGCTAAGTAATGAACATTTTTGTGCTGTGTTCCTGTCCTCACTAGAAACTGGGTGAAGATTTCCCCAGTTCTTAAAAAATGGTGATGGTATTTACCTTTCCTTTTTCAACTTAGCTTTATTGCTTTCTTCAGGTTTTGGGCTTGGTAAGTTCTGGTCAAACCACTAAACTAACTCGGCCACATGTATGCCAATTAACAACAACTACTTGCATTTATATAGTGGCATCACTGTAGTAACACATTCTAAGGTGCTTCACCGAAGCGTAAATCAGACAAAATTTATCACTGAGCAATAAAAGGAGATATTAGCACAGGTGACCCAAAACTTGGTCAAAGAGGTAGGTTTTATGGAGCATCTTAAAGGAGGAAAGGGAGGTGGAGAGGTGATGAGGTTTAGGGAGGGAATTCCAGAACTTAGGGCCCAAGCAACTGAAGGCACCATCACCAATGGTGAAGTGAGTAAAATTGGGGATGTGCAAGAGGGCTGAATTGGAAGAGCGCAGATATTCAAGAAAGGAGGAAGACAGAAAGTAGGAAACTGTCAGCCAGTTAGCCTAATATCTGTCATTGGGAAAATGCTGGAATCCATCATTAAAGAAGTAGCAACAGGACATTTAGAAAATCATAATGCAATCAAGCAGAGTCAACATGGTTTTATTCAAAGGAAATTGTGTTCAACAAATTTATTAGAATTTTTTGAGGATGTAATGGGAATTGTGTTTGTCAAATTTATTAGAGTTCTTTGAGGATGGAATAAGCAGGGTGGATAAAGGGCAACTAGTAGGAACATAGGAGCAGGAGTAGGCCATTCAGCCCATCAAGCCTGCTCCACCATTCAATATGATCATGGCTAATCATCCATTTCAATGCCTTTTTCCCACACTATCCCCAGATCCCTTTATGTCATCGGTATTGAGAAATCTGTCAATCTCTGCTTTAAATATACTCAATGACTGAGCTTCCACAGCCCTCTGGGGTAGAGAATTCCAAAGATTCACAACCCTCTGAGTAAAGTAGATGTAAAGTATCTGGATTTCCAAAAGGCATTTGATAAGGTGCTACATCTTACTACGTAAGATAAAAGCTCATAGTGTTGGCGGTAATATATTAGCATGGATAGTGGCTAACTATCAGGAAACTGAGAGTCGGGATCAATGGGGCATTTTCAGGTTGGCAAACTGTAACTAGTGGAGGGCCACAGGGATCAGTGCTGGGCCCTCAACTATTTACGATCTATATTTATGATTTGGATGAAGGGACCATGTGTATTGTAGCCAAATTTGCTGACAACACAAAGATAGGTGGGAAAGCAAGTTGTGAGGAGGACACAAAGTCTGCAAAGGGATATAGACAGGTTAAGTGAGTGGTCAAAAATTTGGCAGATGGAGTATGATGTGGGAAAATATGAGGTTATCTTTTTTGGTGGGCACAATAGAAAAACAGATTATTTAATAAATGGAGAGAGACTGCAGAATGCAGCGGTACAGAGGAATCTGGGTGCCCTTGTGCATGAATCAAAAAGTTAACATGCAGGTACTGTAATTAGGAAGGCAAATAGAAGGTTGGCCTTTATTGCAAAGGGGATGGAGTATAAAAGTAGGGACGTCTTGCTACAACTGTACAGGGTATTGGTGCGACCACACCTAGAGGACTGTGTACAATTTTTGTGTCCTTATTTAAGGAAGGATATACTTGCATTGGAGGTGGTTAAGAGAAGGTTCACTAGGTTGATTCCTGGGATGTCTTATGAGGAAAGGTTGTGCAGGTTGGGCCTATACTCATTGGAGATTAGAAGAATGAGAGGTGATCTTATTGAAACATATAAGGTTCTGAGGGGGCTTGACAGGATAGATGCTGAGAGGATGGTTCCCCTCGTGGGGGAATCTAGAACTAGTGGGCACAGTTTCGAAATAAGGGGTCTTCCATTTAAGACAGAGATGAGGAGGAATTTCTTCTCTGAGGGCCGTTAATCTTTGGAATTCTCTTTCCCAGTGAGCAGTGAAGGCTGGCTCATTGAATATATTCAAGGCTGAGCTAGACAGATTTTTGATTGACAAGGGAGTAAAGGGTTATGGGCGGCAGGCAGGAAAGTGGAGTTAAGACCACAATCAGATCAGCCATGATCTTATTGAATGTTGGAGCAGGCTCGAGGGGCCGAATGGCCTACGCCAGCTTTTATTTCTTATGTTCTTATGTTCTTAGCTTGGAGGGTTGTAGGTCTGGAGGGGGTTGCAGAGAAGCCATGGAGGGATTTGAACTCAAGGATGAAAACTTATTCTCTTTTCAGTTCTAGATCTCTAGCACCAATGATTGATGAGCAGCATGATAGAAATAGAAGCAAAGACATCAACAAGCTTATCTGTTCCTGACAGCTTTCTACCTTCAGAAGTGTGGTACTGCATTCTTCACACCGGGAGTGAGGCTGTGGACAATTCTCTCACTTTTGTTACAGCGCATCAGAGGCCTGAAGCTATGTAGAACTGTCAACACTCACAAAAACCGTTCCTTAGTCATACTTCATGAAATCCAGCAGCAGAACAGACAGGATCTGACCTGACAGCCAATCTGTTGCCCTTAGAAATAAAACATGTAAACAGTTCAATGTATGCTGTTAGTAAAGCACAGAAAAGTATCTTAAAATTAGCACAATTCTGAACAGAGAACACAGGTTTTCAGCTCTACAGGACAGACTTTGCTGTGCCCAGTGCACGCAGCTGTTTCTTAATATCATGTGGAGTGAAATCAAATTGGCTGAAAATTGGCATCTGTGATGGTGGGGCCTTCAGGAGGAGGCCGAGATGGTCATCCATTCAGCACTTCTGGCTGAAGATGGTTGCGAAAGCTTTAGCCTTGTCTTTTGCGCTCATGTGCGGGACTTTGTCATTCTTGAGGTTAGGGATGCCCATGACCCTACCGCCTCCTGTTAGTTGTTAAATTGTCCATCACCATTCATGACTGCACATGGCAGGACAGCAGAGCTGTGATCTGACCCATTGGTTGTGGGATGGCTTAGCTCTATCTATAGAATGCTGATTCCATTGTTTAGCATGCACTTAGTCCTGTACTGTAGCTTCACCAAGTTGGCACCTCATTTTTAGTTATGCCTGGTGCTGCTCCTGGCATGCTCTCCTACACTCGTCATTGAACCAGTGTTGGTTCCCTGGCTTGATGTTAATGGTAGAGCAAGAGATGTACCATGTCATGAGATTGTGGTGGAATACAATTCTGCTGCTGCTGAAGGCCCACAGCACCTCAATTTTGAGCTGCTAGTTCTGTTCTTAATCTATCCTACCTACAGAGAAAAGGCAAAGCAAGGAGCTGTAAATCTTAAAGTGGGAGATTCCCCAATGGAGGTCTCCAGTGGGAGTCAAGGAAAGCTTTAAAGGCAATCAGTTTGCAGCCAGCTACATTGAGAAAAATGGATTAATCAAGCTTAAGGTTCAGTTGTGGACACAGCACAGTGGAACAGATGACACCCCTCACCAAAGCCCTCTTAGGTCACTAAAGATCATTTCATCATCCAGGACCTCTACAGTATTACATAGAATTAATTAGATTGTATAATATGATTATAAATAGGGGCAGAGAGTACAAAAGCAAGGAAGGTATAAAACACTGGTTTGACTTCAACTGGAGTTTGTGTCCAATTCTGGGCACCACATTTCAGGAAAGATGTGAAGGCATTAGAGAGGGTACAGAAAAGATTTACAAGAATGCTTCCAGGGATGGGAATCTTCAGCTACGAGGATAGTTTGGAGAAGATTAGATTTTAGATTAGAGATACAGCACTGAAACAGGCCCTTCGGCCCACCGAGTCTGTGCCGACCATCAACCACCCATTTATACTAATCCTACACTAATCCCATATTCCTACCAAACATCCCCACCTGTCCCTATATTTCCCTACCACCTACCTATACTAGTGACAATTTATAATGGCCAATTTACCTACCAACCTGCAAGTCTTTTGGCTTGTGGGAGGAAACCGGAGCACCCGGAGAAAACCCACGCAGACACAGGGAGAACTTGCAAACTCCACACAGGCAGTACCCAGAATCAAACCCGGGTCCCTGCAGCTGTGAGGCTGCAGAAGCTGGGGTTGTTCTCCTTGGAGGAAAGAAGGTTGAGAGGAGTTTTCATAGAGGTGTTCAAAATCATGAGGGGTCTGGACAGAGTAGATAGGGAGAAACTGTTCCCATTGGCAGATAGGTCGAGAAGCAGAGGACACAGAGTTAAGGTGATTGACAAAAGAACCAACAGCGATATGAGGAAAAACATTTTTATGCAGCAAGTTGTTAGGATCTGGAATGTACTGCCTAACAGTATGGTGGAGGCAGATTCAGTTGAGGCCTTTAAAAGAGAATTGGATAATTTTCTGAAGAGAAAATCTTTGTAAGTCTATAGGGAAAAGGTGGGGAAGTCGGACTAGCTGAGTTGTTCTTGCAGAGAGCTGGCACGGACAGGATTCGCTGAATGGCCTCATTCTATGTTGTAACCATTCTATGATTCTAGAGCACAGAAACAGGCCATTTGGCCCAACTAGTCCATTCTGGTGTTTATGCTCCACACGAGCCTCCTCCTACCCTGCTCATCTCACCCTATCACGACATCCTTCCATTCCTTTCCTCCTCATGTATTTATCAAGCTTCCCCTTAAATGTATCTATACTATTTGCCTCAACCACTCCCTGTGGTAGCGAGTTCCACATTCTCACCACTCTCTGGGTAAAGAAGTTTCCCCTGAATTCCCTATTGGAATTATTGGTGTTTATTGGCAGTCTGTGAAGTGCCTCTGATATGAGGAGGGGAATGTTGAATAATTGGAAAGCTGTGCTGAGACCAGCAGAAGGTCACATCCCCAATAAAGAAAAGCCGATACTGAGTGGCATCCATGAAAATAGGGACAGGAGGTGGGAGTGACAGGTGATGGCAAATTTCCACAACACAGAATGTTTTTTACTAATTACAAGACAGGTCTACAAGTCATTTGCAGTAGATTCAATTATTATTTACTGCAGTGTTGACTTGGATGCCTGCTTGATGTTGACAGGTTGTGTGGGTGATGGGAAAAGGGAGGGGGATTGGGCACACCACTTGTTACACCTTGCCAACCAGAAAATGACCCATTTATGCCTATTCTGTTTCCTGTTAGCTAGCCAATCCTCTATCCATGCCAATATGTTACCCCCTACATCAGGAGCTTTTATTTTCTGCAATAGCCTTCGATGTGGCACCTTATCACATGCCTTCTGGAAATCTAAGTACAATACATCCACCAGTTCCCCTTTATCCACAGCATATGTTACTTCTTCAAAGAACTCCAATAAATTGTTTAAACATGATTTCCCTTTCCCAAAACCACGTTGACTCTGCCATGATTACCTTGAATTTTTCTAAGTGCCCTGCTATTCTGTCGTTAATAATAACTTCTGACATTTTTCCCTCTGACAGATGTTAAGCTAACTGGCCAGTAGTTTCCTTCTTTCTGCATCCCTCCCTTTTTGAATAAAGGAGTTACATTCGCTATTTTCCAATCTAATGGAAAATCAAAACCAACACATCAACTATCTCACTCGCCACTTCTTTTAAGACCCTAGGATGAAGTCTATCAGGACCCGGGGACTTGTCAGCCTGCAGCTCCAACAATTTGCTTAGTACCATTTCCCTGGTGATTGTAATTTTCTTGAGTTCCTCCCTCCCTTCCATTTCCTGATTTATAGCTATTTCTGGGATGTTACTTGTATCCTCAATAGTGAAGACCGATGCAAAATATCTGTTCAGTTCATCTGCCATCTCCTTATTTTCCATTATTAATTCCCCAGACTCACTTTCTGTAGGACCAATGCTCACTTTGTTAACTCTTTTCTTTTTTAATTATCTATAGAAACTCTTAATATCTGTTTTTATATTTCTAGCTAGTTTTCTCTCGTACTCTAATTTTTCCCTCCTTATTAAGCTTTTAGTCATTCTTTGCTGTTTTTTTATATTCTGTCCAATCATCTGGCCTGCCACCTATCTTTGTGCAATTATATGCTTTTTCTTTAAGTTTGATACTATCTATAACTTTTCTAGTTAACCACGGATGATGGGTCCACCCTTTGGAACTTTTCTTTCTTGTTGGGATGTTTCTATTCTGTGTATTCTGAAATATCCCCTTAAATGTCTGCCACTGCATCTCTATTGACCTATCCCTTAACCTGATTTGCCAGTTTACTTCAGCTAGCTCTGTTTTCATGCCCTCATAATTGCCCTTATTTAGGTTTAAAATACAAGTTTTAGACCCACTCTTCTCTCCCTCAAATTGAATGTAAAATTCAAACATATTATGATCACTGCTGCCTAAGGGCGCCTTCACTATGAGGTCATTAATTAATCCTATCTCATTGCACAATACCAGGTCTAATATAGCCTGCTCTCTGGCTGGCTCCAGAATATGTTGTTCTAAGGAACTATCCCAAAAACATTCTATGAACTCCTCATCTAGGCTACCTTTGTCCAGTCTATATGTTGATTAAAGTCCCCCATGATTATCGCTGTACTGTTCTGACAAGCTCCCATTATTTCTTGCTTTATACCCCGTCTACCATGTGGTTACTATTTGGGGGCCTATACACCACTCCCACAAGTGACTTCTTGCCTGTATCATTTCTCATCTCTACCCAAACCGCTTCCTGGTTTTCTGAACTTAGGTCATCCCTCTCTATTGTGCTAATATCATCATTAATTAACAGAGCCACCCCTCCATCTTAGAATCATAGAATCATAGAAAGTTTAAAGCACAGAAAGAGCCACTTGGCCCATCATGCCTGTGCCAGCCGAAAAATGTTTTACGCATTCTTATCCCCCCGTCCAGCATTCCGTCCATAGCCCTGCAGATTATGGCACTTGAGGTGCGTATCCAGACTCCTTTTGAATAATTTGAGGATTTCTGCCTCAACTACCCTTTTAGACAATGAGTTCCAGACCCCCACCACCTTCTGGGTGAATAGACCTTTCCTCATCTCCCTTCTAATCTTTCTACCAGTCACTTTAAATCTATGCGCCCTAGTCACTGGCCTCTCTGCTAAGTTGACTAGACCCTTCACCTCCACTCTATCCAGGCCCCTCAAAGTTTTGTACATTTAAATCAGATCTCCCCTCAGCCTTCTCTGTTCCAAGGAGAGCAACCCCAGCCTATCCAATCTTTCCTCATAGCTGCATTTTTTCATACCCAGCAACATCCTTTGTACCCTGTCTAGTGCAACTACATCCTTTCTGTATTAAGGTGATGTCATGCAGGCCACCACCTGCCAAGAATGAGGCATATTAATTTTGTCATATGAACATTGATTTTAAATTTGCTGGGAAGAAGAGAAGGCCTGTTACAAAGGCTGCCAGACACTTAGCTGAAATACGTTTGCATGCTAACAGTGCTTGTGAAGACAAAAGGACCATTCCCTGACACATTCAACCCACAATGGATTTTGATCATCAGACATTGAAGGCGTAGGGAAGAACATTCCAGAGACTGCTAAGGTGATACAATCCACAAAAGCCAGGCCTAGTTAAACCAGCTGGTCACATGACTAACTGGCTGGTCCAGGGTTTTTTGAACTAGCCACAATGTTTTTGAACTCAGAAAGACTGTTTGCTCCTGGAGTGCGAAGACCTCTCCTGTATGCTCCCATCTCTTTCTCACAAGCCTCTGGACCCATTGAGGACACATGAACATCAAGAGAGAAAAGTCTCCTACATCGAACAAGGTTTACGAAGAATACTGGGCCCCAATGAAAAGCCAGACCTACCTACTATCGAGGACTTTCCAGCAAGCTCGAAGAACAGTAACCAAAACCATCTTCAGATATTGCCTCAAACTTTTCCACTTTATTTCTTTTGCTCTTTTCTGTCTCTATCCACATGTGTGTATCGCTTATACATGCTAGTGTGAGCGCGTTGCATATCCGTAGGCGTTAACCGAATTAGAGTTTAAGTTTAATAAAGTTCAACCCTTATTCTTTAAACCTAAGAAAACCTGTTTGGCTCATTTCTTTGCCTTATAATTGGAAGTTAGTGAACAAGGATTTACTAAGGGGGAGCTAAAAAACATGGTGTTTTAAAAAATTAAACCCTGCTATGGTAAGACCAGGTGAAGGCTGAGAGGGAACCCCAGACCCCTTTCTCACCTGGTCATAACAGTTGACCAGAACCTCACACAGTACTCAAGTTGTGGCCTAACCAATGATTTATACAATTCCAGCATAACCTCCCTGCTCTTATATTCTTTACCTCGTCGAATAAAGGAAAGGATTCCATATGCCTTCTTAACCACCTTATCGACCTGTCCTGCTACCTTAAGGGATTTGTGGACATTTACTCCAAGGTCCCTCACTTCCTCGACACTTCTCAGTATTTTCCCATTAATCATGTATTCCTTTGCCTTGTTTGACCTCCCCAAATGCATCACCTCACACTTCTCCAGGTTGAATTCCATTTGCCACTTTTCTGCCCATCTGACCAGACTATCAATTTCTTCCTGTGGCCTACAGCTATCCTCCTTGCTATCTTTTCCGAGCTTCCTGTCCTTCTTAAATGTTATGCACCCTTCAATATTCAGGTCCCAATCTATGTCATCCTGCAGCCATGTCTCTAATGGTTATCAGATCGTATTTATTTATTTCTATTTGCACTATCAGTTTATCTGTTTTGTTTCGAACAATACGTGCATTCAGATACAAAGCCTCACAATTAGGAACTCCTAATCTCCTTCATCCTTCCCTTCCACCAACAAAAATTGTATCATATGCTTTTCAACCTTGCTGCTATCCTTGAACTGCAGGCCTTGGCTCTTCAACCAAGTTTATCCATAAAAATGTTGCCTCATATATTACTTAGCCTTTTCCTTTGACTTCACCACCAGATTTGGTAATTCCAATCCATTAATCACTCTGAGTTACATACACCCGAAGTTTATCTTGGCCAATGCTTAATGAGTGTTTTCAGCTTGATTAACAACATTGTGAATAATCCACTCATTTTTCATTTATTCCTCTCTATCTAACAATGAGGAATCAAAAATCACACAGGGACATTAATCACCGAGTGATTTGCTATGGAAATCAGGCAAGGACAAGCGATGAAAAATTCTACTCACCTTCATTAAAGACTCCTGCTGCACAGTTAATTTTGTGATGTTGTGTTCTACTGTAACATTTATTGATCCAGTCTTCTAACTGTAGAAAGACAATTTGTTACCTCCCTCTGTGTTTCAACTTAATCTTCAACAGCTCAATATTATCAACCCCAAGTCTCCAGTCATTCTGCAACTGATCTTCACTCAACTCTGCACTTGAGGGAATGAACTTAGTACTATTTATAAAAGGAAGATTAGGCCAAACAAACATGTCCTTTTTTGATGAACCAACCTCATGATCTCAACATATTCATCACAGAATAATATTCCTTTGTATGTTTGCATGTATTCTTCATAACAGTTTGCTCATTTCATTGTTTTTCTTTTCTCTAGAATAAAGGTTTAAGTGTAATCTGATGGAGGTATGTAAGATTATGAAAGCGTTTGATATGATAGACGTGGAGAAGATGTTTCTTTATTATTTTTATGAATGACCTGGATGTAGGTGTTAGGGGCATAATCTGCAAGTTTGCAAATGATAGTAAGATTTCCGCGAGTGTTGGGATGGCAGATGATGCTCGCTTGCTGCAAATGGATCTTGATGTGTTGGAAGATTGGGCTGACAACGGGCAAGTGATGTTTAACTTGGTTAAGTGCAGTGTCATGCCTGTGGGCAGGGCAAATACTCAACATTCATACACGCTTCGGGGAAAAGTATTACAGAAGATGGACAATGAAAGATATCTGGACGTTCTAGTGTATACATCTCTAAAAGTACATGAGCAATGCTGTGAAGTAGTAGCTAGAGCAAATGGGTTGTATCCATAGGACAATTCATCATAAGATGAGGCATAGTCCTTTGTCCTTTTACAGGACCTTGGTCAAGTCTCAGTTGGAATACTGGGTCCAGTTTTGATCTCGTCACATGGTGGGTAATATTGAGGCTTTGGGAGGGTATAGAGGAGGGCTGCTAGACTATTTCCCAAAATAAAGCATCTTTGTTATCAAGATAGGCTAAAAGAGTTGGAACTCTACTCTTTAGAAATGTATAGATTTAGGGGTGATGTGATTGAGGTTTGTAAGATGCGGAAGGGAATAGATTGCCTTCCAGTTGACAGTCTGTTCCTATTAAAAAGGTTAGTGAGGAGCTGGAGTCACAATTTTAAGCTGTTTTTAAGGCCAGATGGAGGTTGGATGCCAGGAGGTGGTTCTTTTCCCAGAGAATGGAGGATCTCTGGATCAGGCTGCGTCTAGAGAGGTGGACACTGATTCACTGAATTCCTTCAAATTTCTGGCTGGGACGGAGATCACCTTCTACAAAAGGGTAGGTATTGCAGGGATTTCAGGTCTAGAGTGATCTCCTGCACTAGTTTTGATCAACATGATGAGGCAGAGAGGAATTTTTTCCCAGATTGGCCTGGGTTATTATTTTTTTTTTGCCTTTCCCAGGAGATCACGTGGTTTCAGGTGGGGTGCAGAATGTATATATTGTGATACACAAGGTATCGCAATTACATGGCACAGGCTGGATGGACCAGAGGGTCTTTACCTGTCCATCATTGTTCGTATGTTCGTATGTGGAAAAGATTTTTCCACTTGTGGGGGAAACCAAACTAGGGATCATAAATATGATAGTGAGTAGTTGAGATTTGAATGTCTGCCTTGCATCACTTTGAACCATGCATGTCTGCTTTCCCCTCACCTCCTCCAAAATATCTAGTACTGAGAGGCATGGAGTGATACACTTGCTGTAGATTTCAGTTCCAGGCAATAGTTTCTGCTCCGCTCAGCACTCAGATTCAGCCTCCCCTCTCTGAGCAATTCAATGGCAGTTTTAAATTGGATAGATTAATACAATGTGGAAATTAAATGAATCAACTGAATATGCACCTACCATGTTAACACATGTGTTAACACATTGAACCAGCTACATTATAAATATGACCCTTCCCTTGAAGCAGAGCAGGAGGTTGTTCCTTAATGTCCCGGCTAAAATTTATCCCTGAGATAACATCACCAAAAAACAGATTACCTGGTCATTTGTCACATTGCTGTTTGTGGGATCTTGCTGTGCGCAGATTGGTTTCTGCATTTCCTACATTACAACAGTAGTTACACTTCAAAGCAAGTAGTTTATTGGTGATAAAGCACTTTAGGACATCATGACAGTGTGGAAGTTGCTTTAGAAATGGAAGTTCTTTATTTTATTTTTTCTCTTTCCCTCCAAAAAAGTTGATGTTTAGATGAAGGTTTTAACCACTTAGAGGAAGCTTAGGCTCCTCATCAAAGACAATGATGTTCGTTCATAAAGACACCAAGGAGATGAGGCCAACTATTGTCAATACTCAGCCCTTCACATCATTTTCATTGAGAGGACATAAAACTATTTAAAAATGCATTGTCACCTCATTCAATGCAGAATTGGAATTATGTATGCAAAAAGCAGCTCCAATTAATGTGCAAATACAATCTCTTGCAGCCTTCCATATACCTGAGGGACAGCTAATTACTCAATGATTCATTTGAAGCTTAATTGACAGAGGAGATGTGGATCCCTCCAGTCATACTTGAAGATGTCTCAGTGCTCAATGCTCTCGGTCGACTGAGGCAAACTTCTCTTCTTCAAGTTATTGTCCTGAAGAAGCATCTGTTTATTACGAATTTCCTGACAACACAAGATTTTTCACTGAAGGGATCAGAGTTCAATTTATTTCAGAATGGCAAGTCCGTAAATCATTGTCCAATTGACTATTCATGGCTTGGGTTCGGTCTCTGCTTTCCCTTTATCATCTTTTTGTACTCATCAAGATAATGGGAGTAAGTGCTCGGGAAACATTTCCTATTACAAGCACCCAGTATCAACATTAAGGACTCACAAGGCAGTTACAAAACATCGAACAACTGCTGAGTAAATCTCCCTCCACACTGTCCCCATCAAGCACTTGCGGGCCAGGCACAGCTTGGGTTAGATACAGAGTAAAGCTCCCTGTACGACCTCACCCACCTCACCCACTTACCTGCTCCTGGACCTTGCAAATTCTGTGCAGATTGTTGGATTCAAACTGAAAGACTGGGCTTTATGTTCCTGAAACTAACTCCAGGTATCAGTAAAGAGTGTTCCTTCCAATTTCACCATGGAAATTGTGTTCTATTTTCACTCTGCAGAGAGTTATTAACCTGCTTAGCTACAGCAGCCTGGAAAATTCAGAAAGATTCTCTGATGTCATGACTGGGCTGCAAACAGCTTTGGAGAGTTAGCTACGCTGACAGGTGATCGGTTCTGTCTGAAAACCAATACAGAAAAATATTTGATCCATGTTCTTATAGCCAGGGAACTATAGACCAGTGAGTCTCACGTCAGTGGTAGGGAAACTATTGGAGAAAATTCTGAAGGAGAGAATCTATCTCCACTAGGAGAGGCAAAATTTGATTAGGAATAGTCAGCAAGGCTTTGTCAGAGGGAGGTCATGCCTAACAAATTTGATTGAATTTTTTGAGCATGTGACCAGGTGTGTAGATGAGGGTAGTGCAGTTGATGTAGTTTACATGGATTTCAGCAAAGCCTTTGACAAGGTCCCAATGGGGAGACTTATCAAGAAAGCAAATGCACATGGGATACAAGGTAACTTGATAAGGTGAATTCAAAATTGGCTTAGCTGTAGGAGTCAGAGAGTGATGACAGACGGCTGTTTTAGTGACTCGAAGCCAGTGTCCAGTGGCGTACCACAGGGATCTGTGTTGCGTCCGCTATTGTTTGTCATTTATATAAACGACATAGATGACTATGTGGAGGGTAGGATCAGTAAGTTCGCGGATGACACAAAGATTGGCCGAGTGGTTAACAGTGAAGTTGAGTGTCTTGGGTTGCAGGAAGATATAGACAGGATGGTCAAATGGGCAGAAAAGTGGCAGATGGACTTTAACCCTGAAAAGTGTGAGGTGATACACTTTGGAAGGAGTTATGTGACATGGAAGTATTCAATGAATGGTCTGACACTGGGAAATTCCAAGGAACAAAGGGACCTTGGTATGTTTGTCCATAGATTTCTGAAGGCAGAAGGGCAGGTTAATAGGGTGGTGAAAAAGGCATATGGGATACTTGCCTTTATCAATCGAGGCATAGATTACAAAAGCAGGGAGGTCATGTTGGAGTTGTATAGAACTTTGGTAAGGCCACAGCTGGAGTACTGTGTGCAATTCTGGTCACCACATTACTGGAAGGATGTGATTGCACTGGAGGGGGTGCAGAGGCGATTCACCAGGATGTTGCCTGGGATGGAACATTTAAGCTATGAAGAGAGGTTGGATAGGCTTGGGTTGTTTTCGCTGGAGCAGAGAAGACTGAGGGGTGACCTGATCGAGGTGTACAAGATTATGAGGAGCGTGGACAGGGTGGATAGGGAGCAGCTGTTCCCCTTAGTTGAAGGGTCAGTTACTAGGGGTCACAAGTTTAAGGTGAGGGGCAGGAGATTTAAGGGGGATTTGAGGAAGAACTTTTTTACCCAGAGGCTGATGATGGTCTGGAATGCCCTGCCTGGGAGGATGGTAGAAGCAGGTTGCCTCACATCCTTTTAAAAGTACCTGGATGAGCACTTGGCATGTCATAACATTCAAGGCTATGGGCCAAGTGCTGGCAAATGGGATTAGGTAGACAGGTCAGGTGTCTTTAATGCATCGGTGCCGACTCGATGGACCGTAGGGCCTCTTCTGCACTGTATTATTCTGTGATTCTGTGATATAAATACTGTATTTCAAGACATGGTCAAATGACCTCTCAAAATAGATTGTCGGGGTGTTGTGAGGTGTGGGGGGCGCATGGGGAGTAGAGTGGAAGGGATTTCATCCCATCGTGTCTGTATTGTGCTCAATGTGGGACACAGTTTATCTGAGCACATTGGGAAATAACCTTCAGAAAACTGACAACTGCATTTCAATCATTCTAAAAAACCACTAACTATACAGAACCGACATTAAAATATTCGATGCCATTGGGTGTGATGGAAGGTTAACAGTTTAGTTAACTGATTAAGGAAGAGCAGTGGATGTGGTGTATATGGATTTTAGCAAGGCGTTTGATAAGGTTCCCCATGGTAGGCTCATTCAGAAAGTAAGGAGGCATGGGATTCAGGGAAAGTTGGCTGTCTGGATACAAAATTGGCTGGTCCATAGAAGTCAGAGGGTGGTAGTAGATGATAAGTATTCAGCATGGAGCTCGGTGACCAGTGGTGTTCCACAAGGATCTGTTCTGGGACCTCTGCTCTTTGTGATTTTTATAAATGACTTGGATGAGGAAGTGGAAGGCTGGGTTAGCAAGTTTGCCGATGACACGAAGGTTGCTGGAGTTGTGGATAGTGTGGAAGGCTGTTGTAGGTTGCAACGGGACATTGACAGGATGCAGGGCTGAGAAGTGGCAGATGGATTTCAACCTGGAAAAGTGTGAAGTGATTCATTTTGGAAGGTCGAATTTGAATGCAGAATACAGGCTTAAAGACAGGATTCTTGGTAGTGTGGAGGAACAGAGGGATCTTGGGGTCCATGTCCATAGATCGCTCAAAGTTGCCACCCAAGTTGATAGGGTTGTTAAGAAGGCGTATGGTGTGTTGGCTTTCATTAACAGGGGGATTGAGTTTAAGAGCCGCGAGGTTATGCTGCAGCTCTATAAGGCCCTGGTTCGACCACACTTGGAATATTGTGTTCAGTTCTGGTCACCTCATTATAGGAAGGATGTGGAAGCTTTAGAGAGGGTGCAGAGGAGATTTACCAGGGTGCTGCCTGGACTGGAGGGCATGTCCTACGAAGAAAGATTGAGGGAGCTAGGGCTTTTCTCATTGGAGCGAAGAAGGATGAGAGGTGACTTGATAGAGGGGTACAAGATGATGAGAGGCATAGATAGAGTGGATAGTCAGAGACTTTTTCCCAGGACAGAAAGGGCTATCACCAGGGGGCATAATTTTAAGGTGATTGGAGGAAGGTTTCGGGGAGATGTCAGAGGTAGGTTCTTTACACAGAGAGTGGTGGATGCGTGGAATGCGCTGCCAGCGGTGGTAGTAGAAGCAGATACATTAGGGGCATTTAAGCGACTCTTGGATAGGTACATGGATGATAGTAGAATGAAGGGTAGGTAGTTAGTTTGATCTTAGAGTAGGTTAAAGGTTCGGCACAACATCGTGGGCTGAAGGGCCTGTCCTGTGCTGTACTGTTCTATGTTCTATGTTCTATGATTAGCTCAGTTAATTAGTGAGATGGTTCATCAATGTTTATTCTCTCCATGTAATAAAGTCTTTTATCCCTGATACTATTCTGGTAAACCTCTTCAGCACCTTCTCTAAAGCCTTCACATCCTTCCTAAAGAGTAGTGCCCAGAATTGGACCCAATACTTCAGCTGGGGCCTAACTTGTATTTTATAAAGATTTAGCACAACGTCCTTGTCTTTATACTCTATGCCTCCCTTTTATAAACCAAGGATCCCATATTCTTTTTAACAGCCTTCTCAATTTTCCTCCCACCTTCAAAGATTTATATATGTACACACCCAGGTCTCTCTGTTCCTGCACCTCCATTAAAATTATGCCAGTTAGTCTATATTGCCCCTTATCATTCGCTGGAGCTGGGATTGTTCCCCATAGAGCAGAAAAGAGTAAAGGGAGATTTAATAGATACATTCAAAATCAAGGAGTTTTCACGTAATTACAGAATGACAGAATTGTTACAGTGCAGAAGGAGGCCATTCGGCCCATCGTGTCTGCACCGGCTCTCTGAAAGAGCAATCTAATCAGTTCCATTCCCCTGCCTTCTCCCTATAACCCTGCACATTCTTCCTTTTCATATAACTGTCTAATTCCCTTTTGAATGCTTCAGTTGAACCTATCTCCACCACACTGTCAGGCAGTACATTCCAGACCTTAACCACTCTCTGCATGAAAAAGTTTTTCCTCATACAATGATACAATCTGCTCCTGGAGTGTGCCAGACCGGGTACGAACCACTCCAGGAGTGTGTCAGAGTGGGTACGAACTGCCCTGGGAGCGTGTCAGATCCCCGAGTACGAACCGCTCCAGGAGTGTGCCAGACCGGTTACGAACCGCTCCAGGAGTGTGTCAGACCGGGCATGACCCGCTCCGGGAGTGTGTCAGACTGGGTACGAACCGCTCCAGGTGCGTTTCAGACTGGGTACGACCCACTCTGGGAGCATTTCAGACCGGGTATGACCCGCTCCGGGAGTGTGTCAGACCAGGTACGAACCACTCCGGGGGTGTTTCAGACTGGGTACAACCCACTCCGGGAGTGTGTCAGACTGGGTACAAACCACTCCGGGAGTGTGTCAGACTGGGTACGATCCACTGCGGGAGTGTGTCAGACCGGGTACGACCCACTCCGGGAGTGTGTCAGACTGGGTACGATCCACTCCGGGGGTGTTTCAGACCGGGTACGACCCACTCCAGGAGTGTGTCAGACTGGGTACGATCCACTCCGGGGGTGTTTCAGACTGGGTACGACCCACTCCAGGAGTGTGTCAGACCGGGTACGAACCACTCCGGGAGTGTGTCAGACCGGGTACGACCCACTCCAGGAGTGTGTCAGACCTGGTACGATCCACTCCGGGAGTGTGTCAGACCGGGTACGACCCACTCCGGGAGTGTGTCAGACCAGGTACGAACCACTCCAGGAACGTGTCAGACCGGGTACGAACCACTCCGGGAGTGTGTCAGACCAGGTATGAACCACTCCAGGAGCGTGTCAGACCAGGTACGAACCACTCCAGGAGCGTGTCAGACCGGGTACAAAACACTTCTGGAGTGTGTCAGGCTGGGTACGAACCGCTCCGGGAGTGTGTCAGACTGGGTACGATCCACTCTGGGAGTGTGTCAGACCAGGTACGAACCACTCCAGGAGCGTGTCAGACCGGGTATGAACCACTCCTGGAGCGTGTCAGACCGGGTACGAACCACTTCTGGAGTGTGTCAGACTGGGTACGAACCACTCCTGGAGTGTGTCAGACCAGGTATGAACCACTCCAGGAGCGTGTCAGACCAGGTACGAACCACTCCAGGAGCGTGTCAGACCGGGTACGAGCCACTTCTGGAGTGTGTCAGACCGGGTACGACCCACTCCGGGAGTGTGTCAGACCAGGTATGAACCACTCCAGGAGCGTGTCAGACCGGGTACGAGCCACTTCTGGAGTGTGTCAGACCGGGTACGACCCACTCCGGGAGTGTGTCAAACCAGGTATGAACCACTCCTGGAGCGTGTCAGACCGGGTACGAACCACTTCTGGAGTGTGTCAGACCGGGTACAAACCACTTCTGGAGTGTGTCAGGCTGGGTACAAACCACCCTTTTGATACAGTAAATAAGGAAAAAATTGTTTCCATTGGCTGAAGTGACCACAACCATATTTAGGATCATTGGCAAAAGAGCCAGAGGGGAGATGAGGAGAAATTCTTTCACATGGCGTGTTGTTGTGATCTGGAATGCTCTGCCTCTAAGGGTGGTAGAAATGGAGTTTCAATATTAACTTTCAAAAGGAATTGGATAAATACTTGAAGGGGGAGGAAGTTCCAGTGATCTGCGGAAACAGAGGGGGGGTGGGACTAATTGGATAGTTCTTTCAAAGAATGGGCACAGCCACAATGGGCCAAATGGCCTCTTTCTGTGTTATTTACTTTTTTTATTTAGAGATACAGCACTGAAACAGGCCCTTCGGCCCACCGAGTCTGTGCCGACCATCAATCACCCATTTATACTAATCCTACACTAATCCCATATTCCTACCACATCCCCACCTGTCCATACTAGGGGCAATTTATAATGGCCAATTTACCTATCAACCTGCAAGTCTTTGGCATGTGGGAGGAAACCGGAGCACCCGGAGAAAACCCACGCAGACACAGGGAGAACTTGCAAACTCCACACAGGCAGTACCCAGAATTGAACCCAGGTTGCTGGAGCTGTGAGGCTGCAGTGCTAACCACTGCACCACTGTGCCGCCCTAATGATTTGATGATTCTAGGAAAGGTGTTTAATATGCTAATCAGAAGTTGTTTTCCCCATAGCAAAGATCAATTGACCTAACACCCACATGCACACCTGTTACTGGTTAGAAATTAGTGACAGAAACTCAGGCTGATCATCCACCACTCCAGGCAATTATTTTGTCAGTCAGCTGAGAGTCAGACACACAAGGACAGCTATTGCTGTGTTTAAGAGTCTTCAAACCAAACTGTTGACAAACCTATGCAGAAAGAGATTTTTCTGACCAATATTCTTTCCCTTTAGGGACTCTCCTCACCTATCCACATAGCTCCCTGTGTTCCTATAGATGATGATTGGCAACAGGTGAAGCTTAGGAATCCCAAGTGTCGGCAAATTAACAAGCTGTAATGAGGCAGCCTGTCAGTATCGCACACATCCAGGCAGGATTCCCTCTCCCATTAGAGAGTCCATTTGTAGGGTTACATGGGCCGAATGAGGAGAGCTCCAATCCTCAGAAACATATCTGTCGAATCAGATGGTCGGTGCAGAGTCATAAACAGAGTGCATTGCAAACAATATATATACATTGGGAATTCAGTGCAGGAGGAAATGAAATGCTGATTTTTGCCTCCAATACTTATACATGAATATTCAATTTAATATACCTATAACTTAAACCAGGTCAAATAATTAGTTTAAGGACTAAAAACTATAAACCATGTTCAACCAGGCTGGGACCAATGTCCTGGTGAATCGTAATACTAGGGTTGTAGACAGGGCTTTAAATTAAAAAGGCAGGGCCAGGGTTCAAATGAGAAGAAATTTATAAATCTAAAGAGAAAAGTCAAGGCCACAGAGCAGTGCAGTAGTGTTTTGCATAAAGGTAAGCAGTGTGCTGCTGCCACTGTGTACCAGTGCAGGAGGGAGTAAATGTTTAAGATGGTGGATGGGATGTTGATCAAGCGGGCTGCTTTGTTCTGGATGGTGTCGAGCTTCTTAAATATTGTTCAAGCTGCACTCATCCAGGCAAGTGGAGAGTATTCCATCACACTCCTGACTTGTGCCTTGTAGATGGTGGACAGGCTTTGGGGAGTCAGGAAGTGGATTACTCACCACAGAATTCCCAGGTTCTGACCTTGACTTGCAGCAACTGTATATTCGAAACCCTTTCCTCGAACAATACATCATAGAAGCTAACAAGTAACAGGCTATTTCAGATCTTGTTTTGTGCAATGAGACAGGATTAATTAGTAATCTCATAGTAATCTCTGAGAAAGAGTAATCTAATATGATAGCATTTTACACTGAGTTTGAAAGTGACATACATAAGTATGAAACCAGAGTATTGAACTTAAATAAAACCATAGGTATGAGAGGTGAGTTAGCAAAGATAGTTTGGGTCACTAGATCAAAAGGTATGTTGGTAGATGAGCAATGGTATACATTTGAAGAAATATTTGATAATTCCAAACAATCCGACATTCCATTGAGAAATAAAAACTCCATAGGAAAAGTGATCCATCCATGGATAACTGAAGAGGTTAAGGATAGGATTAGGTTAAAAGAATAAATAATGCTCTATCATTTTGGGCACATCAGCATTATGTGCTCCCAGCACAGGGGTTAGATACAATATAAAGCTCTCTCTCCACTGCCCATCAAACACCCCCAGGGCAGGTACAGCACAGAGTTAAATTAAAAAAAACAGGGTTAGATACAGAGTAAAGCTCCCTCTACACTGTTCCCCATCAAACACTCCCAGGGGAGGTACAGCACGGAGTTAGATACAGGGGGCCTGAGGATTAAAGGCCCCCTCGACATGAAATATATAAAAGGGGCCTGGGGTATAAAGGCCACCTTAGAAAAAAAAAACAGGGTTAGATACAGAGTAAAGCTCCCTCTACTCTGTCCCCCATCAAACACTCCCAGGACAGGTACAGTACGGGGTTAGATACAGAGTAAAGCTCCCTCTACAAAAGAAAAAGAAAAGAAAAAAAAAAAACGGGGTTAGATACAGAGTAAAGCTCCCTCTACACTGTCCCCCATCAAACACTCCCAGGACAGGTACAGCACTGGGATTGGCTGCTCTCTGATTTGGGAGCCTGAGTGCATCAACGAGGTGCAGCTGACTGTGGCTGTGTGGACAGGTTGGAGGCTGCAGGCTGTGTGACTGCTGCAAGAGGGAGATTCAAACTGAAACAAAAGTTTGCTCCAAATTTCAACAAAGGAAGGAAGGCAGAGAACTGGAAGAACTTTTGTGAGTTTGTTTTATCCTGAAGTCTTTTTCATTGATTGTTGGGGGTGGGGAAAGAAGAGACCTGAAGACCTTGGGTGGGGCTGCATTGTTCAATAGGGAGCTCCTGTGCTTAACATCTTTGGATAGGGAGCTCCCTCCCCACCCCAACTACGAAGCCTGGGACAGCTGGAGCTGCCCAGGTGAAGAGACTTCTCTTCTCTTTTCTCTTACCTGAACATCGAAGGAGGCGTGTGCCTTGGCAGCTTACAGCTGACCCAGGTGAAGACATCACCCCACCCTCCCAACTGGAAGACCAGCTACAAGACTTCTTTAAAATACCAACAAAGACTGATTCCTCCTGGCCTTCCTCTCCCTCAGCCTCTTCCCCTGTGCTACATCCTTTAAATGTTGCTTTTTTGATTTATTGTATTTGCTCTTTTTTTTTCTCTCAGCAAAGTGCCTGTAACTCTTCTACCCCATGACTTCTCAGTCCTCTCCGGTGGCGGGGCCCTCCTATGCTGCAGCAGCTGCGACAGCTGCTCCTGTGGCCCCGTCACCATTTAAAATCTTAACATCAAAGCATGGGGTGAAGAATTACACTCATCCTAATATGACTATTGAGGCTTGTGTTAAGGCAATGGCCGTGGTTGTCGGCCCCTCGGCCATTGTTGCAGCCTCAAAGATGTATGGGAAGGCTGTGTTCTTCCTGAAGACCGAGCGGGCTGTGTCCCTCGCCCTAAGTGCGGGGCTCACAGTGGGTGGGATTTTCCTGCCAGTGGACCCTCTAGGGGCCACTGCGCATCGGGTAATCTTGTCGAACGTCCCACCCTTCATTCCTGATGAGCTCCTCCTCCCCCACCTACACCACCTGGGGGAGGTGAGGTCAGGGATCACCCCAGTCCCGCTCGGACTTCGGGAGCACAGCCTCCGACATGTGTACTCCTTCCGCCGCCAGCTATTCATGCAGCTGGCGCGGGAGGAGGTCTTGGAGGGCCACTTCGGTATAGAGTTTCAGGGGACGGCCTGCGCGTCTTCTGGACCTCGGATGGGGCGCGGTGCCACGTCTGCAAGGGGGTGGGGCATATTCGTAAGAACTGCCCCAACCTCCCGGCTGCCAGCTCCACCTCGGCGGCCCAGAGTGGTACCACAGCACCTCCTCCCACTCCCCCCACACTTCCAATAGACACCGCTCAGTCGGTTCCGGAGGCTATGGTTTACACAGCCTCCGGCGGGGAGGGGAGCGTCCATCCAAGTGGAAGGAAGACGCGGGGAAAAAAGAAACATCATGAGGCGCGTCCCCTGGACACTTTGACTCATCCGAGCCTGAGCTCAGCCCAAAGCCCATCCCCATGGAATCCACCTGTCCCAGGGCTGGGCTCAGGCCCAGGGTGACTAAAAAGGAAAAAAAGGGTGCGGAGGCGGAGGCCTCTGATGACATGGAGGTCTCTGAGCCTCCGCGCCCTAGTGGGAAAAAGAGGATAAGGCACCCCTCCACAGAAATAACACAGGGCCCTGAGGTGCTGGGCCCATCTGTTGGAGGGGAGCTGTCTCCTGTTTCGGATCCTCAGGTTCCCCCTACCGCCACCACCAAGGCTGCAAAGTCCGGGCAGGAGCTCCCTATTCCTCAGGATGGAGGGGAGGGGAAGGCCCCGGTACATGAGGCCCCTCCTGAAGGAGTAAGTGGGGCCCTGCTTGTGGTGGGGGAGCCTGGGGACGCCGCCCATTCCGCCACCGCTACTGGGTCGGGTGCCCTGAATGAAGGGGAGGGCGACGCCCCAGAGGGTCAGCCCTCCCAGCCAGGGTCGGCCCTCCCAGCCGGAACCAACCAGGAGACACCCGACCCGGTGAGAACTGAGAATGCTGCCCCATCTGCTGGACCTGTGGGTGCTGGCGGAGCAGGAGATGGCCTCCTCTCTCCGCCTCCGGTCTCGGCTCCGGCTGGATTTCCGGAGTTGGGATCTTATGTCTCCCCTGGACCACACGTTGGCCTGGGGACGGAGGTAGAACCCAGAGAGGACTCCTCCGCCATCGATCCTGGGGGTGGGATCGTGATGGAGGCGGGACCAGCTGGCGCGGCCGGGACGTCCGCCCCACAGTGTGTGGTGGATGTGTCGGCCGCTGGCGGTGACGACCCGGAGGAGGATGGGGATTCGCTGTGGGGCACGGAGGATGATCTTGATTCCATCGCCAGTGAGGTGGTGGAGTCCCTCGTGCCTCCCACCGAATCTCCTCTCATCCCCACGACAGAACTCCGGGATTTCCTCGCGGTTTGCAGGGGCTGCCGCAATAAAGTTCAGCTGGCCCTCGACCGCTGGTCGAATCTGGTGCTGATCATCCAGTCCGTCCGTGCTGCCCTGAAGATAATGGGCAAGCGCGCGGGCGTGAACCTGGTTGAGAGGCGTCGGTTTAATGTGTTCGTCAATGGGTTGCTGGGGGAGTGGAAGGCCAGGTGCACTTCCACTCCCTCCTCACAGTGAGCTGTTGGTGACGGGTTTTAAGTACGTTTGACATGAAGATAACCATAGCCAGCCTCAACATCAACGGCAGCAGAGGGGCTCACCGCAGATTTCACAATCTCTCAGTCCTTAGGGAAGGGAGATACGCGGTGAGCTTTCTGCAGGAAACCCACACCGTTCCGGGAGACGAAGCCACCTGGCTCCTGGAGTGGCAGGGTGGGGTCCACATGAGTCACCTCACCCCTATTTCTAGTGGGGTGGCTATCTTGTTGGCCCCGACTTTTCAGCCGGAGATCTTGGGGGTCAAGGAGCTAGTGCCGGGCCGCTTGCTCCACCTCACCGTTTGCCTGGGTAGCATGCCGCTCCACTTTGTGAACGTGTACGCGCCCTGGCCCGGCGCTTTGCAAGCGCGCTTCTTTGAAGAAGTGTCCGCTCTCTTGAGCTCCATCGATAGCGGCGAGTGCATCATCCTCGGGGGGGATTTTAATTGCACCCTCGAGGTGGGGGATCGCTCCGGTCCCCAGCGCGGCCGAGCGTCGGTGGAGAAGTTGAGGGGACTGATCAGCTCCCTTAACTTGGTGGACATCTGGCGGAATCTCCATCCTGACTCCAGTGCCTTCACGTGGAGGTCTGGAGGAGGAGGGTCGCGAATCGACCGCCTCTACTTTTCGCAGGCGTACGTCTCCCACGTCTCGGCGGCCTCCATGCGGCTGGTGCCGTGCTCGGCACTTTAACAACCGGCTGCTGGAGGACGAGCGATTTCGGGACTCGTTCTGTCGATTCTGGGCCGACTGGAGAAGCAAGCAGGGGGGCTTCCCCTCCTTGAGGCTATGGTGGGATGTGGGCAAGACTCACATTCGCGTCTTCTGTCAGGAGTACGAAAAGGGGTCGACCAAGAGGCGGGAAGCTGAGATCGGGCGCCTTGAGAGGGAGGTGCTCGACTTGGAGTCCCGCCTCGGTCATGCCGTCGTGGACCCGGCCCTGTGGCAGGCGTACAAAGAGAAGAAGGGCGCGCTGAGGGACCTGCAGCTCATAGGGTCCCGGGGCGCGTACGTGAGGTCGCGGATCCAGATCCTGGAAGATTTGGACCGCGCCTCACCCTTCTTCTACTCGCTGGAAAATTGGCGGGGGGTCCGTCAGCAGCTCGTCGAGCTGCTGGCCGACGATGGATCCTCCATCACGGATCCGGAGGGAATGGGCCTCCTGGTCCGTACTTATTACAGTGCGTTGTTCTCTCCGGATCCGTCCAGCAAGGATGCGCGCAGAGTTTTGTGGGAGGACCTGCCGCAGGTCAGCCCGGAGGGCGCCGAAGGATTGGAGGCTCCGCTCACGTTGGCGGAGCTGACTGGCGCCCTCCACCAGCTCTCGAGGGGCAAGTCCCCAGGGCTGGATGGGTTGACCGTGGAGTTCCTCAGGGCGTTCTGGGACGTCCTGGGGGACGATTACGCGCGGGTCCTGGGGGAAAGCCTGGCGACCGGGGAGATGCCCCTCTCGTGGCGCAGGGCGGTCATCGTCCTGCTGCCGAAGAGGGGCGATCTCCGCCTGCTTAAAAACTGGCGTCCGGTCTCCCTCCTCAGCACGGATTATAAGATCTTTGCCCGGGCTATGTCTACCCGCCTGGGCTCCTTGCTGGCCCACATGATCCACCCCGACCAGTCCTACACGGTCCCGGGCCGGTCCATCCAGGACAACATTCACCTGGTCCGGGACCTGATCCATCTTTCCCAGAGGACTGGTCAGTCGGTCGCCTTTCTTTCCCTCAATCAGGAGAAGGCGTTCGACAGGGTGGATCACGAATACCTTTTCGGGACTCTGCGCGTTTCGGACTCGGGCCGCATTTTGTGGCCCGGGTCCGACTTTTATACGCCGCCGCAGAGTGTCTAGTCAAAGTTAACGGGTCCTTGACGGCGCCCCTTCGATTTGGGAGAGGAGTGCGTCAGGGGTGCCCCATGTCCGGCCAATTGTATACCATCTGCGTGGAGCCCTTCCTGTGCCTGCTTCGCAAGAGGTTGACGGGATTGGCTCTGCGCGAGCCGGCCATGCGGGTCATCCTCTCGGCTTACGCCGACGACGTGCTCCTCGCAATCACAGATCCCGTTGACTTGCGGAGGATGCGCGACTGCCAGCAGACCTTTTCTGCCGCGTCCTCCACGAGGATCAATTGGGAGAAATGTTAGATTAGATTAGATTAGATTAGAGATACAGCACTGAAACAGGCCCTTCGGCCCACCGAGTCTGTGCAAATCATCAACCACCCATTTTTATACTAATCCTACACTAATCCCATATTCCTACCAAACATCCCCACCTGTCCCTATATTTCCCTACCACCTACCTATACTAGTGACAATTTATAATGGCCAATTTACCTAACAACCTGCAAGTCTTTTGGCTTGTGGGAGGAAACCGGAGCACCCGGAGAAAACCCACGCAGACACAGGGAGAACTTGCAAACTCCACACAGGCAGTACCCAGAATCGAACCCGGGTCCCTGGAGCTGTGAGGCTGCGGTGCTAACCACTGCGCCACTGTGCCACCCCGATACCTCTGCGGCACCACTAACTGGTGAATTACTGCCCACTCCTTGTTCTCAGGTGTGTGAGGAGAACTCCATTTCCTCATCAGTACCTCATTCTTTAAATAGTAGCAATCAGGGACTCCCTCTGCTTCACTTTCAGACTGGGCAGCCTGTGCTAACTCTCAAACTGAGTCAGCTCACTGAGCCTCAGCTAGGGTAAATCCGTTTGACAGGGTGGATCATGAATACCTTTTTGGGACTTTCCTTGACGGCGCCCCTTCGCTTTGGGAGAGGAGTGCGTCAGGGGTGCCCCATGTCCGGCCAATTGTATACCATCTGCGTGGAGCCTTTCCTGTGCCTGCTTCGCAGGAGGTTGACGGGATTGTCTCTGCGCGAGCCGGCCATGCGGGTCGTCCTCTCGGCTTACGCCGACGACGTGCTCCTCGCAATCACAGATCCCGTTGACTTGCGGAGGATGAATGACTGCCAGCAGACCTTTTCTGCCGCGTCCTCCGCGAGGATCAATTGGGAGAAATGTTCCGGACTCCTGGTTGGTCAGTGGCGGGTGGACTCCCTGCCGGAGGAGATGACACCATTTGCGTGGAGCACCACGCACCTCCTCTATCTGGGAGTCCACCTTCGCCCCGCTGAGGAAGTCTGGCCGGCAAACTGGCAGGAGTTGGAGGCGAAAGTCACCGCTCGGCTGGGGCGCTGGACAGGACTGCTCCGAGTGCTTTCCTACAGGGGCCGAGCGTTGGTCATAAACCAACTGGTGGCCTCCATGCTGTGGTACCGGTTGGTCACTTTGGCCCCGCCCCCTGTATTTGCCACCAAGATCCAGAAGAAACTCGTCGATTTCTTCTGGGGCAAGAGGAAACACTGGGTCTCTGCCGCGGTCCTGAGTCTCCCGATCGAGGAGGGCGGTCAGTCGCTGGTGTGCGTCCGCACCCAGGCTGCGACTCTCCGCCTTCGGACCCTGCAGAGATACCTGTACGTCGAGCGTCCTCCCAGATGGTGTGCGCTGGCGACGTATTTTTTCCGCCAGTGTCACTGCCTTCAAGACGACACGCAGCTCCCGGTGGAGTCCGTTAGCCGCGCCTCTCTGAGGGAGTTGCCTGTCTTTTACCGGGATCTTTTCCAAGTCTGGAACATGGTCGCCTCCAGTCAGGGCGCTCCCCCGCCGGCGGAGGAGAGCGCCTCGGCTGTCCGGGTGGCCGACTCCGGGGACGGTCCGGCGGGCGGAGGAGCAGCCGAAACCCCCGGGACGCCCCTCACTGCGGGTGGCGAGGGGGCTCGGGAGTGCGGAGTACTCCTGGCCGAACTGACCCCCACTCGGCCGGAACTGCTCATCGGACCCAGGCCCCGAAACCCTCCTCGGGAGCCGGTCCCGCACAACCCGAGCCGCCTCTCGGAAATGCCCTCCGTGCCATTCCAATCCGCGCGGAGGGGTTTCCTGTACGGGCTGTTCCTGCACACTCTCCACTTCCTCGCCCTCGTCAGCCGGCCGGACACGCCCTGGCGGTCCGCGTTGCCATCTGGCGGCGAGGGGAAACCCCGATGGAGGTCTCTCTACGCGGGAGTCTTCCCCCTTTACATCGGGGATCTGGGGTGGAGGGTGCTGCACAGAGCAGTCCCGTGCAATAGGCTTTTAAGTAGGTTCACGGACTCACAGGCCAGCTGTACTTTCTGCGGCCTGGACAAGTCCGTGTTCCACATTTATACGGAGTGTGCGAGGTTGCAGCCCCTCTTTGAGTATCTGAAGGGGCTGCTCCTCAAATTTTGGCTGCACTTCAGTCCCACGCTCCTGATCTTTGGGCACCCGATGCGGAGGGGCTTGGGCCGGGAGGAGGATCTCCTCGTCGGTCTGCTCCTGGGCCTGGCCAAGGTGGCAATTCACAGGTCCAGGTTGCGGGCCGTCGGGGGGTCCGTCCTCCCCGATTGCCTGCCCCTCTTCCGCGGTTACGTTCGCGCCCGGGTGTCCCTGGAAAAGGAGCATGCGGTATCCGCCGGTACGCTTGAGGCCTTCCGCGACCGGTGGGCACCGCAGGGACTGGAGTGCATCGTCGACGCCGAGAATGGCATTTTAATTTGAGTTTTTGTTTATTTATCTGGTTTTAATAAAGTTATTTTAAAAATATAAGTGTGTATATAAAGGGGGCCTGAGGAATAAAGGCCCCCTCGACATAAAAAAAAACGGGGTTTGATACAGAGTAAAGCTCCTCTACACTGTCCCCATCAAACACTCCCAGCACAGGTGCAGCACAGGACGCAATGGATCAAGTAATGCAGTTTGTGGAGCCCAGCCGCCAGTTTGTGAAGGATTCGGTCAGACTTGTGAAAAGATGAAAAAAAAAACGGAGTTAGATACACAGTAAAGCTCCATCCACACAGTCCCACATCAAACACTCCCAGGACAGGTACAGCACTGGGATTGGCTGCCCACTGATTTGGGAGCCTGAGTGTTGAGAGCCTCAACGAGGTGCAGCTGAGAGTGCTGGTGGCAGTTGGAGGTTGCAGAGGTGGAGAGAGGAGCTGCACTGAGCAAGGGAGAGCTTCTACAAACAAGCAGAGGAAAACTCCAACAACAATCACCTTTAAAAGAGAAGAAAGTGACATTCTTTTTTTGTTGGAAACAAGGCTTTGTCTGGAGGTGGGTGCTGAACACCAGTAATTTACTTTGGACTGTTGGGGGAGGAACAAGTGGCTGGAACAACAAGGGGTGGGGCTGCCAATTCAACAGGAATCTGTGCTGCTGCAAAAGCACACAGGAAAGCTCCCTCCCCACCCCAATTGCCAAGCCTGGGTCAGCTGAAGCTGCCCAGCTAAACAGACGGAAGGGGATAGATAGTGCCTGGGCAGCTTCAGCTGACCCAGGTGAAGACGACTCCCCCAACCAGAAGACCGGAAGACCAACTTCAAAGACTGTTTGTTTTAAGTGTACTGTGAGCACCACCTCCAGAAAGCAAGTCATCCCTTCCAGCCTGCCTTTGCCTCTCCTCTCTTACCTCAGCCTCTCCACTAACCTGTTGTTTGTTTGTTTGTCTTTTCAAATTTTTCTGTGAATCTGTTATTTAGTGTGCAAGTCCACAATTTGGGGTGGGTTTAGCTCTTGGACCCATGGCAAGCCCTTCATCACCGGTGGCGGGGCCCTCTACTACCTACGCAGCTGCAGCTTCTGTGGCTGCCCACGTGGCCCCGTCACCCTTTAAATTATTGACATGCAGCCATGGGGTGAAGAGCTATTCCCACCCCAACATGTCTATTGAGGCCTGCGTTAAGGCAATGGCCGTGGTTGTCGGCCCCTTGGCCATTGTTGCGGCCTCAAAGATGTATGGGAAGGCTGTGTTCTTTTTGAAGACCGAGCGGGCGGTGTCCCTGGCCCTGAGTAAAGGGCTCACTGTGGGGGGGACCTTCCTGCCAGTGGACCCTCTGGGGGCCACTGCGCATCGGATAATGTTGTCCAACGTCCCACCCTTCATTCCCAGTGAGCTCCTCCTCCCCCACCTGCACCATCTGGGGGAGGTGAGGTCGGGGATCACCCCAGTCCGGCTTGGTCTTCGGAAGCACAGCCTCCAACATGTCTACTCCTTCCGCCGCCAGTTATTTATGCAGCTGGCGCGGGAGGAGGACACGGAGGGCCAATTTAATGTGGAGTTCCAGGGGACGGCCTACCGCGTCTTTTGGACCTCGGACGGGGCGCGGTGCCACGTCTGCAAGGGGGTGGGGCATGTTCGGAAGAACTGCCCCAACCTCCCGGCCGCCAGCTCCACCTCGGCGGCCCAGAGTGGTTCCACAGCACCTCCTCCCACTCCCCCCGCACATCCAACAGACACCGCTCAGTCGGTTCCGGAGGCTGTGGTTTTCACAGCCTCTGGCGGGGAGGGGAGCGTCCGTCCGAGCGGAAGGAAGTCGCGGGGAAAAAAGAAACATCGTGAGGCGCGTCCCCTGGACACTTTGACTCAACCCGAGCCTGAGCTCAGCCCAAAGCCCATTCCCATGGAATCCACCTGTCCCAGGGCTGGGCTCAGGCCCAGGGTGACTAAAAAAGGAAAAAAGGGTGCGGAGGCGGAGGCCTCTGATGACATGGAGGTCTCTGAGTCTCCGCGCCCAAGTGCGAAAAAGAGGAGAAGGCACCCCTCCACAGAAATAACACAGGGCCCTGAGGTGCAGGGCCCATCTGTTGGAGGGGAGCTGCCTCCTGTTTCTGGTCCTCAGGTGCCCCCTACCGCCACCACCAAGGCTGCAAAGTCCGGGCAGGTGCTCCCTATTCCTCAGGATGGAGGGGAGGGGATGGCCCCGGTACGTGAGGCCCCTCCTGAAGGAGTAAGTGGGGCCCTGCTTGTGGTGGGGGAGCCTGGGGAAACCGTCCATTCCGCCACTGCTACTGGGTCGGGTGCCCTGAATGAAGGGGAGGGCGAGGCCCCAGAGGGTCGGGCCTCCCAGCCGGAGTCCACCACCAACCAGGAGACACCCGACCCAGTTATAACTGAGAATGCTGCCCCATCTGCTGGGCCTGTGGGTGCTGGCGGAGCGGGAGATGGCCTCCTCTCGCCGCCTCCAGTCTCGGCTCCGGCTGGTTTCCCGGAGTCCGGAACATCTGTCTCCCCTGGACCACTCATTGGCCTGGGGACGGAGGTGGAGGGGGGTCCTGAACCGCTGGTGCCGACAGGCTCCAGTTTCACAATAGAACCCAGAGAGGACTCCTCCGCCATCGATCCTGGGGGTGGGATCCTGACGGAGGCGGGACCAGCTGGCGCGGCCGGGACGTCCGCCCCACAGTGTGTGGTGGATGTGTCGGCCGCTGGCGGTGACGACCCGGAGGAGGATGGGGATTCGGTGCGGGGCACGGAGGATGATCTTGATTCCATCGCCAGTGAGGTGGTGGAGTCCCTTGTGCCTCCCACCGAATCTCCTCTCATCCCCACGACAGAACTCCGGGATTTCCTCGCGGCTTGCAGGGGTTGCCGCAATAAAGTTCAGCTGGCCCTCGACCGTTGGTCGAATCTGGCGCTGATCATCCAGTCCGTCCGTGCCGCCCTTAAGATAGCGGGCAAGCGCGCGGACGTGAAACTGGTTGAGAGGCGCCGTTTTAATGTGTTCCTCAATGGGTTGCTGGGGGAGTGGAGGGCCAGGTGCACTTCCACTCCTTCCTCACAGTGAGGTGTTGGTGACGGGTTTTAAGTACCTTTGACATGAAGATAACCATAGCCAGCCTCAACATCAACGGCAGCAGAGGGGCTCACCGCAGATTTCACAATCTCTCAGTCCTTAGGGAAGGGAGATACGCGGTGAGCTTTCTGCAGGAAACCCACACCGTTCCGGGAGACGAAGCCACCTGGCTCCTGGAGTGGCAGGGTGGGGTCTACATGAGTCACCTCACCCCTATTTCTAGTGGGGTGGCTATCTTGTTGGCCCCGACTTTTCAGCCGGAGATCTTGGGGGTCAAGGAGCTAGTGCCGGGCCGCTTGCTCCACCTCGCCGTTCGCCTGGGTAGCGTGCCGCTCCACTTTGTGAACGTGTACGCGCCCAGGCCCGGCGCTTTGCAAGCGCGCTTCTTTGAAGAAGTGTCCGCTCTCTTGAGCTCCATCGATAGCGGCGAGTGCATCATCCTCGGGGGGGATTTTAACTGCACCCTCGAGGTGGGGGATCGCTCCGGTCCCCAGCGCGGCCAAGCGTCGGTGGAGAAGTTGAGGGGACTGATCAGCTCCCTTAACTTGGTGGACGTCTGGCGGAATCTCCATCCCGACTCCAGCGCCTTCACGTGGAGGTCTGGAGGAGGGGGGTCGCGAATCGACCGCCTCTACATTTCGCAGGCGTACGTCTCCCGCGTTTCGGCGGCCTCCATGCGGCTGGTGCCGTGCTCGGACCACCGCCTGGTGTGGGCGGAGTTCACTCCGCTCCGCACGCGGGCGGGGTCCGCGTACTGGCACTTTAACAACCGGCTGCTGGAGGACGTGCGATTTCGGGACTCGTTCTGTCGATTCTGGGCCGACTGGAGAAGGAAGCAGGGGGGCTTCCCCTCCTTGAGGCTATGGTGGGATGTGGGCAAGACTCACATCCGCGTCTTCTGTCAGGAGTACGCGAAGGGGTCGACCAAGAGGCGGGAAGCCGAGATCGGGCGCCTTGAGAGGGAGGTGCTCGACTTGGAGTCCCGCCTCGGTCATGCCGTCGCGGACCCGGCTCTGTGGCAGGCGTACAAAGAGAAGAAGGGCGCGCTGAGGGACCTGCAGCTCATAGCGTCCCGAGGCGCGTACGTGAGGTCGCGGATCCAGATCCTGGAAGATTTGGACCGCGCCTCTCCCTTCTTCTACTCGCTGGAAAAATGGCGGGGGGTCCGTAAGCAGCTCGTCGAGCTGCTGGCCGACGACAGATCCTCCATCACGGATCCGGAGGGAATGGGCCTCCTGGTCCGGACTTATTACAGTGCGTTGTTCTCTCCGGATCCGTCCAGCGAGGATGCGCGCAGAGTTTTGTGGGAGGACCTGCCGCAGGTCAGCCCGGAGGGCGCCGAAGGATTGGAGGCTCCGCTCACGTTGGCGGAGCTGACTGGCGCCCTCCACCAGCTCTCGAGGGGCAAATCCCCAGGGCTGGATGGGTTGACCGTGGAGATCCTCAGGGCGTTCTGGGACGTCCTGGGGGACGATTACGCGCGGGTCCTGGGGGAAAGCCTGGCGACCGGGGAGATGCCCCTCTCGTGGCGCAGGGCGGTCATCGTCCTGCTGCCGAAGAGGGGCGATCTCCGCCTGCTTAAAAACTGGCGTCCGGTCTCCCTCCTCAGCACGGATTATAAGATCTTTGCCCGGGCTATGTCTACCCGCCTGGGCTCCGTGCTGGCCCACATGATCCACCCCGACCAGTCCTACACGGTCCCGGGCCGGTCCATCCAGGACAACATCCACCTGGTCCGGGACCTGATCCATCTTTCCCAGAGGACTGGTCAGTCGGTCGCCTTTCTCTCCCTCGATCAGGAGAAGGCGTTCGACAGGGTGGATCACGATTACCTTTTCGGGACTCTGCGCGCTTTCGGACTCGGGCCGCATTTTGTGGCCCGGGTCCGACTTTTATACGCCGCCGCAGAGTGTCTAGTCAAAGTTAACGGGTCCTTGACGGCGCCCCTTCGATTTGGGAGAGGAGTGCGTCAGGGGTGCCCCATGTCCGGCCAATTGTATACCATCTGCGTGGAGCCCTTCCTGTGCCTGCTTCGCAGGAGGTTGACGGGATTGGCTCTGCGCGAGCCGGCCATGCGGGTCGTCCTCTCGCCTTACGCCGACGACGTGCTCCTCGCAATCACAGATCCCGTTGACTTGCGGAGGATGCGCGACTGCCAGCAGACCTTTTCTGCCGCGTCCTCTGCGAGGATCAATTGGGAGAAATGTTCCGGACTCCTGGTTGGTCAGTGGCGGGTGGACTCCCTGCCGGAGGAGATGACACCTTTTGCGTGGAGCACCACGCACCTCCTCTATCTGGGAGTCCACCTTAGCCCCGCTGAGGAAGCCTGGCCGGCAAACTGGCAGGAGTTGGAGGCGAAAGTCACCGCTCGGCTGGGGCGCTGGACAGGACTGCTCCGAGTGCTTTCCTACAGGGGCCGAGCGTTGGTCATAAACCAACTGGTGGCCTCCATGCTGTGGTACCGGTTGGTCACTTTGGCCCCGCCCCCTGTATTTGCCACCAAGATCCAGAAGAAACTCGTCGATTTCTTCTGGGGCAAGAGGAAACACTGGGTCTCTGCCGCGGTCCTGAGTCTCCCGATCGAGGAGGGCGGTCAGTCGCTGGTGTGCGTCCGCACCCAGGCTGCGACTCTCCGCCTTCGGACCCTGCAGAGATACCTGTACGTCGAGCGTCCTCCCAGATGGTGTGCGCTGGCGATGTATTTTTTCCGCCAGTGTCACTGCCTTCAAGACGACACGCAGCTCCCGGTGGAGTCTGTTAGCCGCGCCTCTCTGAGGGAGTTGCCTGTCTTTTACCGGGATCTTTTCCGAGTCTGGAACATGGTCGCCTCCAGTCAGGGCGCTCCCCCGCCGGCGGAGGAGAGCGCCTCGGCTGTCCGGGCGGCCGACTCCGGGGACGGTCCGGCGGGCGGAGGAGTAGCCGAAACCCCCGGGACGCCCCTCACTGCGGGTGGCGAGGGGGCTCGGGAGTGCGGAGCGATCCCGGCCGAGCTGACCCCCGCTGGGCCGGAACTGCTCATCGGACCCAGGCCCCGAAACCCTCCTCGGGAGCCGGTCCCGCACAACCCGAGCCGCCTCTCGGGAATGCCCTCCGTGCCATTCCAATCGGCGCGGAGGGGTTTCCTGTACGGGCCGCTCCTGCACACTCTCCACTTCCTCGCCCTCGTCAGCCGGCCGGACACGCCCTGGCGGTCCGCGTTGCCATCTGGCGGCGAGGGGAAACCCCGATGGAGGTCTCTCTACGCGGGAGTCTTCCCCCTTTACATCGGGGACCTGGGGTGGAGGGTGCTGCACAGAGCAGTCCCGTGCAATAGGCTTTTAAGTAGGTTCACGGACTCCCAGGCCAGCTGTACTTTCTGCGGCCTGGACGAGTCCGTGTTCCACATTTATACGGAGTGTGCGAGGTTGCAGCCCCTCTTTGAGTATCTGAAGGGGCTGCTCCTCAAATTCTGGCTGCACTTCAGTCCCACGCTCCTGATCTTTGGGCACCCGGTGCGGAGGGGCTTGGGCCGGGAGGAGGATCTCCTCGTCGGTCTGCTCCTGGGCCTGGCCAAGGTGGCAATTCACAGGTCCAGGTTGCGGGCCGTCGGGGGTTCCGTCCTCCCCGATTGCCTGCCCCTCTTCCGCGGTTACGTTCGCGCCCGGGTGTCCCTGGAAAAGGAGCATGCGGTGTCCGCCGGTACGCTTGAGGCCTTCCGCGACCGGTGGGCACCGCAGGGACTGGAGTGCATCGTCGACGCCGAGAATGGCATTTTAATTTGAGTTTTTTGTTTATTTATCTGTTTTAATAAAGTTATTTTAAAACTGTAAATATGTACATAAAGGGGGCCTGAGGGATAAAGGCCCCCTCGATGTGAAAAATATAAAAGGGGCCTGGGGTATAAAGGTCACCTTGTAAAAAGAAAACAGGGGTTAGATGCAGAGTAAAGCTCCCTCTACACTGTCCCCATCAAACACTAGAAAAAAAAAAAAAAACGGGGTTAGATACAGAGTAAAGCTCCCTCTACACTGTCCCCATCAAACACTCCCAGGACAGGTACAGTACGGGGGTTAGATACAGAGTAAAGCTCTCTCTACACTGTCCACATCAAACACTCCCAGGACAGGTACAGTACGGGGTTAGATACAGAGTAAAGCTCCCTCTACACTGTCCCCATCAAACACTCCCAGAACAGGTACAGTACGGGGGTTAGATACAGAGAAAAGAGAAAAAAAAAATAAGAAAAAAAAAAAAACGAGGTTAGATACAAAAAAAAAAAACGGGGTTTGATACAGAGTAAAGCTCCCTCTGCACTGTCCCCATCAAACAGGGACAGCACAGGATAGATACAGAGTAAAGCTCCCTCTACTTTACCCTGCCAATGTGTCTGAGCACAGAATAGGGTGCTACAGCAGTGTTATGGTATTCCTGAAAGCAAGTATCTGCCAGTGCTTCTTAGTGTGGTTACCAATTCAGGATCACGTTAGAGCAGTTTATAGTGTGGATTTATGCCATTTAGAACTGGGCTGTGATGCCCAAATGGATGATTGCCTTTTAACAATAAATCATTGTGTGCTGTGATCTCAGATCGCCTGTTAGAATTTGAAAATATCATTCTGTCCATTTGTGTTGACCACTTTGGACTGAGCATAGCTTTGTCAAAATAAATGCTGAAAACATATTACAAGTATGGCATCATAAAAATTATTTTGTTTTGGTGATCAATAGGAGTTCCACAAGCAGCTGTATATCCATCCCTCTCCCTACACGAAATGTGGCCTTAAACTTCTGCTGAAGCCTGAAGCTGAACCAGCTGTACTTTTCTGGAAGAGAAATTGCCTTCTCCAGTATGGATATCCCCCTTCTGACTCATATTCAAGGATGTACCTCAGGCCGGTCCCCCTCAACCAACTCCCTTATCAACCTTGCCTGTCCTAGCCTAGCATATTTCTGGAGAGCAGAGTAGAAGGATAATAAGGCAAGAGTAACTTGCATTTCAGCACTGTGGTTGTACCTACACAAGATGGACTGTAGCGGTTCAAGAAGGCAGCTCATCACCACCTTCTCACGGGCAATTAGGGATGGAGAGCAAATACGGTAGATGATGGTCTGTGGTAATTTCAGTAAACTAATCATCCAGAGGCCAGGGGTACATGGGTTCAAATCCCACCATGGTAGTGTTTGGGTGGGGAATTTAAATTCAATTAATTAATTAAAAACTGGAATTAAAAGCTACTCTCAGTTCTTTTGGGCCTCCTTATCTCGAGAGACAATGGATACGCGCCTGGAGGTGGTCAGTGATAGTGCTATTAAACTACCATTGATTGATGTAAAAATCCATCTGGTTCCCTCATATCTTTTAAGGAAGGAAATCCACTGTCCTTACTTTGTCTGACCTACATGTGACTCCAGACACAAGCAATGTGGTTGATTCTTAAATGCCCTCTGAAATAGCCCAGCAAGCCACTCAGTTGATAAGGGCAATTAGGGATGCTCACATTCCAGCAAAGAATAATAATAAAAAATCTCTACAGTGTCTTTCGTGACAACTGGATACCCCAAAGCGCTTTGCAGCCCAGAAAGTACTTTTGAGGTGTAGTCATTGTTGTAATGTAGGAAATGTGGCAGCCAATTTACACACAGCAAGCTCCCACAAGCAGCACTGAGATAATGACCAGATAATCTGTTTCAATGATGTTGGCAGAGGGATAAATATTGGCCAGGAGATGTTCCCTGCTCGTCTTTGAATTCATTCACCTGAGAGAACAGATTGGCCCTTGGTTTAACGTCTCAAATGTCAGCACCTCCGGCAGTGCAGCACTCCCCTAGTCGTGCAATGAAACATCAGCCTGGATTACATTCTTATGTCTGGAGTGGGGCTGGAACCTTCAACCTTTTTAAACTCAGAGGCACGAGTGTTATCCACTGAGGCACAGCGTTAACTGCTTGCACTGGAGCAGTGCGCATGATAATATCAAGTTTCCTATTTAATCCAAGCTGGATTATAATATATGAGTTTGCACCATAGCTTCACAAATATGACTTTAGTCAAAAAAAAGCTGCAAATTTCTCTGTGCAAACTTGTAATAACTCACCAAAAAAACCTCTCCAAATGTTTAGATTGCAGATTGCAATACTCGCTGACCATGCACTCCTAATGTGTGCCTCTGTTATAGAATTATAGAAAGTTTAAAGCACAGAAAGAGGCCACTTAGCCCATTGTGTCTGTGCTGGCCAATGAGCAAGCCAACAAGCCTAATCCCACTTTCCAGCATTTGGTTCGTAGCCCTGCAGGGTATGGCACTTCATGTGCATATCCAGACATCTTTTAAATGAAGGTCACTGTTGATGATTTACAAACATAGAAACACAGAAGGAGGCCATTTGGCCCATTGTGTCCGTGCCAGCCAAAAAAAGAGCTATCCAGGCTAACCCCACCTTCCAGCTCTTGACCCGTAACCCCTGTAGGTTACCACACCTCAAGAGCATATCCAAGTGTTTTTTTTAAATGCGATGAGGGTTTCTGCCTCTATTACCTTTTCAGGCAATTTGTGCTGCGCCTTGGGACGTTTTATGACGTTAAAGGCGCTATATAAATACAAGTTGTTGTTGTTGATGATGAGTTTATATTTAGTTCGGGCTGAAGGGCAGGCGCTAGGACCCGGTATCGCTCACGATGCGATGTCTCGACTGCTCAGCATTGTCCCCGGATCCGCAGCGTCTGCACATGGACCCAGCGCCCGGACGGAAAGGCAGCTTCAGCACCACGGCCAGCGCCAGCATCCTTGCAGCGTCAGGTACACCGTTCAGCTCAATGCCTACACATGCATTCCGTGTCTTTCCCACCTCCTTCTTAGATCATTGCATTAGCTGCAACGCCAAGCGAGGGGAAGGTGCAGCGAGCTAAAAGACTGTCAAAAAAAAAAATGCTAATTGTGCTTTTCCAAAAGGGATTCAGCATTCAACCCAAATCTACCACCGACTGTAAAAATTACCTTGCAACATTCGGCTCGTCTCCAAGCTCCGATAGTTTGGTTATTTGCAGTAATCCAGAGAAGTGAATCTCCAGGATATTACTGGATCACACTGTGCAAGTGGATCAGAAGGTAGTGTTAATTAACATGGGTTTCAGTATGCACTGTGAATGCAGACTAATTATATAAATAAATAAATGGCCTGTACTATAAATAAACTTCAACCACCCGCCCCTCGTCCCTTTGCTTTGCATCTTAGCAAAACCTGTTTTGAAGTTTAATGTATGTATGGATAAATATTCAATTATTTATTTTGTTAGCTGCCTGACTGTTATTCTAAGCTAGTTGGAAACATATATTTGTGTGTGTGTGTGTCTCTTAGGACTTCAGTGTTCCAATGGTGCAGGTGGGAATTCTGATGTTGGAAGCGGTGCCAGAGAGTATCATCGCTTTGGAATGTTGAATTGCTGGCGCCTTTTGATTGATTCGCGTCTTCCTTTCTACTAGCTTATTGTTTCAAAGACGAGTTGATTTGGTTATTTGCAGCTCCCCCAATCTCCCCACACTCCACTCAAATAAGAAGGCCCACAGTTAACTGACATGAGACTTGCAAACTCTCTGCTATTCTGTTTGACCCAAGGCTAATGGTGAGTTTAGTCCAGAGTTGGTTTGGATCTGAGGTGCAAACACTGATATCTACCCGTTTACCATGCATTTAACGGACGCTGAATACCTCATCCAAGTGCCCACTCTTAAAGGGTGAGCCCGCAGTGAGCCTTGGCAAACTATCTGATGGTGAGAAATCACTACAGCTGAGTACAAACTTCTCCCCACTCTGTTCAGATTCCAGCACGAGAGGTCAGGTTGATTCTCATCCTTCACTCAGGGGAACTGAGGCCAATTGTAGGGCGCCCCTCCCTCCCTCCTGCCCCTCCCTCCCTCCTGCCCCTCCCCTCGCCCACCGAGAAGAGATCAACTAACTCAGCACAGTCTAGGGAATGAACCTGTGGTCTGTGCATCTCTGTTGTGTTAAACAATAAATGGGGCAAGGTGCTTATATGAAGCTGTGGCAGATACTCAGAAAATCATGATCATAGCTTGTCCAACAAATCCGATACCATCTAGATACCCTACTTGTCTTTCGCCTCCCACCCCCCCCCCCCCCCCCACCGAATATATCCTCCACAAAGCATTTTGTTTCTGCATGCTTACTTCATTGATTAATGGTCAGTTCCCAATAGATAGAGTTATCCTGATAGGGGATTGTTAATGAAGAGAAGCCTATTATCCCAACTGTGTGGGGGAACAGGAGGAGGCCATTCAGCTCCTTGAGCCTCCTCCTCCATGATTCAGATCATGGTTTCAGATCCTGCTCCACCATTCATTCAGATCATGGCTTCTCACCTTTGTTCCATGTCATGCTGGCCCCACCTGCTAAGAATGAGGCACATTAATTTTGCCGCATGGACATTAAACTTCAAATTGTTGCTGGGAAGAAAAGAGGGCCTGTTACAAGGAATTGCCAGGCCACTTAGCCAGAAAGACATTTTTTGCATACTAGCAGACAGTGTTGGAACAAAGGAACCTATCCCTGCTCCCAATATACAGAACAATGTGGTCAGACCAGTTTAGTCACATGACTGTTGCAGAGTTTTGAACTCAGAGTTTTAAATTGAAGAAAACAGTGTTTGAAGACAGAAAGCTCCTGGCTGCTCCCATCTCTTTCTCACCAGCTTCGGAATCCATTGAAGACAGATGAACCCCAAGAGAGAAAAGTGTCCTACAGTGAACAAGGTTTAAGAAGAATACTGGGCCCCAACGAAAAGCAAGAATTACCTACAAGCAAGGACTCTACAGTGAGCTTGAAGAACCATAACAACAACTCTTCAGATATTGCCTCAAACCTTTCCACTTTATTTTTCTTCTGCTCTTTTCTGTCTCTATTTGCATGTCTGAATCGCGTATACATGCTAGCATGGGCGCGCCGTGTATCCATAGGCATCAACCGAATTAGAGTTTAAGTTTTAATAAATTTCAATATTTCTTCTTTAAATCTAAAAAAGCTTGTCTCTGCTAATTTCTTTGCCTTATAATTGGAAAGTAGTGAACAAGGATTCACCAAGGGGGAGCTAAAAACACAGTGTGTTTAAAAACAAAAAATCCTGATATGGTAAGACCAGGTGAAGGCTGAAAGGGATCCCTAGACCCCTTTCTCACCTGGTCGTAACAGAAATTTGGGTGCTAGCATGCAGAATTTTACCCACAAACAAGAGAAATTGGAAGTGGGAAGCCAAATTGTTCCCAATCAAAAAAGAACAAGATTTTAATACAGGTTTTCTTGCGTTTGTGTGTGCTTGAATACTAACATGTCTGCAACTGAAGCTAGTAGCTCTCTAAGCCAGGGTGAAGTAACTTGGGATAAGTTAAAAGCACTGTCTATGGAGGAGTTGAGGAAAATGACGAGCAGTCTGGGATCACTGTACGTTGCAAGGCTAGGAAGTCTGAACTCCTAAGGCTAGTGGCTAACCATTTTTCCCTTGAATCTGAAGACGTAGAAACAGGGTTAGAAGCAGACCCAGACAGGGTATTGTTAGAAAAGATACATTTGGAACAGAGGAAACTTGAATTTGAGGAAAGAGAGAGGGAGAAGAAAGAGCCTTCCAGAAGGAACGTGAAGAAACAGAAAGACAGGAGAAAGAGAGAGAGAGGCAGGAGAGAAAGAGTGAGAGAAAGAGTACCCCAGAAAGAATGCGAAGAGAGTTGAAGTGGCTTGAGTTAACTAGGGGGTGACAGAGTATCCTCAGTGAAAGCATGGCCAACATGGAGGAGCGTAATTCATGGCTGGGTACAAAATTGCTAAAACCTGCTCAATTAATTCCAAAATTCAATGTGAAAGATGTGGAAGCCTTTCTTGTGTCCTTTGAAAAACTGGCAAGGCAGCTAAAATGGCCAGCTGAGACCTGGTCTCTTTTACTACAAAGCAAGCTAACTGGAAAAGCCCATGAGATTTATTCCCTGTTGCCAGATGTGAGTTCATCAAGTTATGAACTGACCAAAAATGCTATCCTCGGGGCATATGAATTAGTGCCTGAAGCCTATCTCCAAAAGTTTAGAACCCTCAAGAATCAAGCTAATCAGACTTATCTGGAGTTTGAAAGAAGTAAGCAGCTGGATTTTGACCAGTGGCTGAGGGCTTTTAAAGTACAGCTAAGTTATGAGAATCTCAGGAAAATAGTTCTTTTAGAGGAATTTAAAAACTCTCTCCCACTCTCCATAAAGACCCATGTAGGGTTCGGAGAGCCTGGCAAGCGGCCGTTCTGGCCGATGAGTTTGCTTTAATTTATAAGTCGTTTCCCAGAGGAGAACCTTTCATAATCATCCCTACAAATCCGAAAAGGACAAAGAATGGGAAGGTGATCTCCGCCCAGGCAGTCCCAGGAGAGAAGGGAAAGCAGGATACACGGAGGGCCCTCTTCCAGCCAAAAAAGAAGGTGAGCAAGAGTGAGACGCAGAGACCTGTGTGCTTCCATTGTAATAAAGCAGGGCATTGAAAAGCTGGCTGCTGGAAACTAAAGGGAAAAACGGTAGGGTTAATCAGAGCCCACCCGCTCAGTGAAGACGGGACCCTGATAGAAAGCACAGAAGAGCAAGCTGTGGCTTTAAGTGCAGTAAGAATGCAACCCAGGAAGCTTACTATGGCCAGTGCAGGAAAAGCTAATAGGATTCCTGAAGGCTATCAGGGTTTTGTGTTTGAAGGGAAAGTAACCCCATACCCCTCAAGTGGGGCCAGCAAGCCCATAGTGATTCTCAGGGACATGGGCCACTAGATCCCTTTTACTGGGAAAAGGCCTGACCTTTCCCCCAGAGAGTGCAGTGAACACCAGAATGGTGGTGAATGGTATTGGAGGGCAGTGTATGCCTGTACCTGTACACTGGGTACAGCTGGAGTGTGACCTAGCTTCGGGACCAGTGACTGTAGGGATTGTCCCTAGTTTACCTGTGGACTGGGTTAACCTGCTCCTTAGTAATGATCTGGCGGGGGTGAAGGTGGTAGCCCTCCCAGTAGAGAAAGAAAGACCGCAGGAGGTCAGAGAGTCAGGGCAGTGGCAGGGGACGGACCCCTGCAGTTTCCCTGAATGTGTAGTGAATCAGGCCATGATCAAACCAGCTCTCCCAGAGGAGACTGCATTGGCACTGCAGGCAGATGACCATGAGGTCTGTCTGTCTGAGACTTTCTTTGGAAAGTTAGGAGACCCAGGGAATGAATTAAGTGGATTTTCCCTAGCTGAGGCTCAGTGAGCTGACTCAGTATTGAGAGTTAGCACAGGCTGCCCAGTCTGAAAGTGAAGCAGAGGGAGTCCCTGATTGCTACTATTTAAAGAATGAGGTACTGATGAGGAAATGGAGTTCTCCTCACACACCTGAGAACAAGGAGTGGGCAGTAATTCACCAGTTAGTGGTGCCGCAGTGGTATCGGGGCGGCACAGTGGCGCAGTGGTTAGCACCGCAGCCTCACAGCTCCAGCGACCCGGGTTCAATTCTGGGTACTGCCTGTGTGGAGTTTGCAAGTTCTCCCTGTGACCATGTGGGTTTTCGCCGGGTGCTCCGGTTTCCTCCCACAGCCAAAAGACTTGCAGGTTGATAGGTAAATTGGCCATTATAAATTGCTCCTAGTATAGGTAGGTGGTAGGGGAATATCGGGACAGGTGAGGATGTCGTAGGAATATGGGATTAGTGTAGGATTAGTATAAATGGGTGGTTAATGGTCGGCACAGACTCGGTGGGCCGAAGGGCCTGTTTCAGTGCTGTATCTCTAAATAAATCTAAAATCTAAAAATATTAAGGGCCCACGAGACTACAGTGGCTGTACATGCTGGTATATGAAAAACCAAAGCCCGCATAAGACAGCAGTTTGACTGGCCAAAACTCCACAAAGATGTGGTGGAGTACTGCAGGAGTAGCCACATGTGCCAGGTTGAGGGGAAACCTCAGCCTACAGTGAAACCTGCATCCCTAAGTCCTGTACTGGTGTTAGGAGGACCCTCCCACAGAGGGCTGGTGAACTGTAAGGGACCCCCGCCGAGAACAAAAAGGGACAGGCAGGCACACAGCTGGAAAAAGTTTAGACAGGGAAGGGGAAAAAATGACCAAGAGGGCAGGTTAAAGGAAGTGCAGGAGGAATCCCAGATGAAAACCCCTACTGTTCGGTCAGCCAACCCTGAAAAATGTGAAAAGTTAAACCCCACATCCTCCTACTTAAATGCAGACACTAGAAGCACCCCACCAGAGTTGCTAACAGCATTCACAGGAACCTGCAGAGACAAAGAGAGACCTCTAGGGGGCACAGAAACCGTGAGGTGATGCCTCACTTAGTCAAAGTGCCACACGAGAGTGCAGTCAAGTCTGCACAAATAGCTACAGGCAAGGGTGTCCCAGAGAACAAAGGAGAGATTAACAAAGAACCCTCCCCCACAGTCAGAGAAAAGGGGAATCACCCATCACCTGAAGCCAAAAGCCTTTGCATGTCTCAGCAAAGTACTGAAAGAGAATTCAGGATAGACCCATCTCCTGGATAAAAAATGACCTCAACAGGAACCAAGACTCTAGGCAGTCATGACAATGGTCAAACTGAAGAAAACCTTCCCCAAAGAACCCATATGGTTACTAGGATGCCAAAAAGTGGAAATTAAAGCATCACTGGCGCCCAGAAAAGACAATTTTAATAAGCTTTAGGATTCATGAATGAATGGAAATGAATGAGAGAAATGCACGGTTTTCAGTATCTTATATATATATTTCTCTTAACCTTTTTAATGAAATGTGACTATTTTTTCAAATCGCATTTCAATCCCCTGGGTGTGGAGGTGTCATGCAGGCCCCCATCTGCCAAGAATGAGGCACATTAATTTCACCACATGGATATTAAACTTCAAATTGTTGCTGGGAAGAAAAGAGGGCTTATTACAAGGAATTGTCAGGTCCCTAGCAGGAAAGATATTTTTTGCATACTAGCACACAGGTTGGAACAAAGGAACCAGTCCCTGCTCCCAATACACAGAACAACATGGTCAGACCAATTTAGTCACATGACGAACTGGCTGTTGCAGAGTTTTGAACTCAGCATTTTAAATTGAAGTAAACAGTGTTTGAAGGCAGAAAGCTACTGGCTCCTGGATTGAGAACATCTCTCTCCTGTCTGCTCCCATCTCTTTCTCACCAGAAATCCATTGGAATCCATTGAAGACAGATGAACCCCAAGAGAGAAAAGTGTCCTACAGTGAACGAGGTTTAAGAAGAATACTGGGCCCCAACGAAAAGCAAGAATTACCTACAAGCAAGGACTCTACAGCGAGCTCGAAGAATCGTAACAGCTCTTCATAAGAACATAAGAAATAGGAGCAGGAGGAGGCCATTCAGCTCATCAAGCCTGCCCCGCCATTCAATAAGATCATGGCTGATCTGCTCCAGATCTCAACTCCTCTTTTGTGCCAGCTCCTTATAGCCCTCAACTCACCGATACTTCAAAAATCTATCTACCTCCTCTTTAAATACTTGCAGTGATCTAGCCTCCACAACTCTCTGGGGTAGAGAATTCCAGACATTCACTACCCTCTGAGAGAAGAAATTCCTTAGCATCTCAGTTTTAAATGTGTGTCCCCTCATTCTGTAACTATGTCCCCTAGTTCGAGATTCCCCCACTAGTGGAAACATTGTCTCAACATCTACCCTGTCAAGCCCCCTCAGAATCTTGTATGTTTCAATAAGATCACCCCTCATTCTTCTAAACTCTAATGAATAAAGGCCTCACCTGTTTAGCCATTCTTGATAAGACAACCCCTTCATCCCAAGAATCAGCCTAGTGAATCTCTTTTGAACTGCCTCCAATGCCAGTATATCCTTTCTTAAATACGGGGACCAAAATTGTACATAATACACCAGGTGCGGCCTCACCAACATCGTGTACAGTTGTAACAGGACTTCCCTATTTTTAAACTCCAACCCCCTAGCAATTAAGGGCAAAATTCCATTTGCCTTAATAATTACTTGCTGCATCTGCATTCTAACTTTTTGTGTTTCTTGCACAAGAACACCCGGCTCCCTCTGTACTGCACTTTTTTGGAATCTCTCTGTATTTAAATAATAGTCAGCCTTTTGATTCTTCTTACCAAAGTGCATGGCCTCACACTTTCCTACATTAAACTCCATCTGTCAAGTTTTTGCCCACTCACTCAACCTATCTATCTCCCCTTGCAGATTCCTTATGTTCTCATCACAACATGCCCTCCCACCTCTTTTTGTATCATCAGCAAATTTGGATATATTGCACTCTCCTGTCCTCCAAGTCATTAATATAGATAGTAAATAATTGAGGTCCTAGGACTGATCCTTGTGTTACTCCACTAGTTACATCTTTCCAACCTGAAAAAGACCCATTAATCCCGACTCTCTGTCTTCTGTGAGTTAACCAATCCTCAATCCATGCTAATACATTACCCCCAATACCGTGAGCTCCTATCTTGTGCAATAATCTTTTATGTGGCACCTTATCGAATGCCTTCTGGAAATCTAAATACATTACATCTACCAGTTCCCCTTTATCAACTCTGCTTGTTATATCCTCAAAGAACTCTAGAAAATTTGTCAAACATGATTTCCCTTTCACAAAACCACGTTGACTCTATTTGATTGCGTTAAGCTTTTCTAAATGTCCTGCTATTTCTTCCTTAATAATGGACTCTAGCATTTTCCCAACGACCAATGTTAGGCTGCCTGGCCTATAGTTTCCTGTTTTTTGACTCTCTCCCTTCTTGAACAGGGGCGTCACATTAGTGGTTTTCCAATCCACTAGGACCCTCCCAGAATCCAGTGAGTTCTGGAATATTTCGACCAACGCCTCCACTATCTCTGCAGCCACTTCAGATATTGCCTCAAACTTTTCCACTTTATTTTTCTTCTGCTCTTTTCTGTCTCTATTTGTATGTGTGTATCGCGTATGCATGCTAGCGTGGGCGCGTTGTGGATCTGTAGGCGTCAACTGAATTAGAGTTTAAGATTCAGTGTTAATAAATTTCAATCTTTCTTCTTTAAACCTAAGAAAGCTTGTTTGTGGTCAGTTCTTTGCCTTATAATTGGAAAGCGATAAACAAGGATTCACCAAGGGGAAGCTAAAAACACAGTGCGTTTAAAAACAAAAAATCCTGTTACAGTAAAACCAGGTGAAGACTGAAAGGGAACCCTAGACACCTTTCTCACCTGGTCGTAACACTCCGTATCAAAATTCTTTGACACCATTACAAAAACAACAACTTGCATTTATATAGCACCTTTAACATAGTAAACTCTCCCAAGGTGCTTCACAGAAGTGTAATCAAACAAAATTTGACACCGAAGCACATGAGGAGACATTAGGACATGCGACCAAAAGCTTGGTTGAAAAGGTAGATCTTAAGGAGCATCTTAAAGGAGCACAGCGAAGTGGAGAGGTTTTGAGAGAGAATTCCAGAGCTTAGGGCTGAGGCCACCAATAGTGGAGCGATGAAAACTAGAAAATTAGACTCTTTCACTCAGTCCACTAACTTCCATCTAAAAATTAATTGTTAATATTTCCTTTGCTCAGGGCAGCTAGGACCAGGCAATAAATGGTGACCTTGTCAGTGACGCCCACATCCGAAGAATGATTATATTAAAAAAAAAATTCTTAGTGAGAGGCAGATGGGGGTGATCGAAATCACCATGGCAACCAAATAATTCTATTCACAGCACCAAATAGTGACAGTAATCTGTTTTTATTTATAAATGAATATTGTTCAATCATATGTTGTGTTTTATTTGTCTTTGGACCAGTATCTGTGCCCAGAGCAGTATTAGAACATGTCAGTGTGGTCTGTATCGTTGATGCAGGTACCATTTGTCACATGACTAACTATAGGCTTAAAATCTATCAAGAGATAACCTGTAACCTGATTACTCCTACTAAAGGGTATTGTGAATCTAGGAGGAGTTACTATTCTCAAAAATAGGGTCTTAAATTTGGAAGTTTTTACGTAACTCTTTCTTGGAGAAGAAATTCTTGTTTCCACCTGTCATAAAACAGCATGTTGGGTATTCATCTCAATCCTCCTGGGCAGAACAGCCCCACTTAGGTGATAAATCCCATTTGTGGTGTTCCTTGTCCTTCACTCACCTGTTCGTCATCCCCCCAATCCGGCTTGACCCCTTGTCACCCTTCTGTTCTTCACCCTGTCTGTCATCCACATTACCAGTTTCTTCACCATGTTCCTTGTATGTATTGCCCTACCTATCTACCACTATCTTGTATACTCCACTTCTATCTTGTTTTTCCCATTACCTATCTGTCTACCCTCCACTTGTTTTTCCCACTATTTATTTCACACTTCTCTTGTGTTAGCTCAAGCAAATAATTGAAATTATTTCTGGGGAACTGTGGATGGACAGAATGGAAGAATGAAATAGACTGAAATAGAATGAAAGATAGGGTACAGTGAGAACAAAGGAACATAAATAAACCATTCAGCCCCTCAAGACTCTTCAGCTGTTCAGTTAGATCATGGTTGATACATATCTTAACTCCATCTACCCGCCTTGGTTCTGTAACCCTTAATATTTTTGCCCAGCAAATCTATCAATCTCAGTTTTGACATTTTTAATTGATTCTCAGCCTCAACAGCTTTTTGTGGAGAGAGTTCCAGATTTTCACCATCCTTTGTGCAAAGAAGTTTTTCCTGACATCACCCCTGAATGGCCTAGCTCTAAGTTTAAGGTTACACCCCCTTGTTCTGGTCTCCCCCTGCAACAGAGAAAATAGTCTCTCTCTATCTACCCTTTCAAATCCTTCAATTATTTTAATCATCTCAATTAGATCACCTCTTAATCTTCTATACTCAAGGGATAACAGCCTAGTCTTAGCAACCTGTCCTGATATTTTAACCCTTTTGGTCCTAAAAGCAACAACTTATATTGTATTAAAGAACTTCACAGGAGCATTATAAAACAAAATATGATGCTGAGCCATATAAGGAGGTATTAGGTCAGATCCCAAAAGCTTGGTGAGAGAGATAGATCTTAAGGTGTGTCTGAAAGGAGGAAAGTGAGGTAAAGAGACAGAGAGGTGTAGGGAAGGTATTCCAGAGCTTAGGCCCTAGGCAACTGAAGGCGTGTCCACCAATAGCGGAGTGATTAAAAATGGGATGCTCAATGGCCAGAATTAGATGAGCGCAGATATCTCAGAGGGTTATGGGGCTGGAGGAGATTACAGAGATAGGGAGGTTTGTGGGGCTGGCGGGGATTACAGAGCTAGGAAGAGATGTGTCCATGCAAACAAGGCTAAGAATTTTAAAGTCAAGATCTGGGGTGACTGGCAGCCAACGTAGGCCAGTGAGCACAGGTGTGATGGGTGAACGGGACTTGGCGCAAGTTAAGACATGGGCAGCAGAGTTTTGGATTGCCTCAAGTTTACGGAGGGTAGAATGTGAGAGGGAATAGTCAAGTTTAGAGGTAATGAAGGTATGATTAAGAGATTCAGCAGCAGATGAGCTGAGATGGGGTGAAGTCGGGCAACGTTACAGAGGTGGAAATAGGCAGTCATAGTGATGATGCGAATATAAGGTTGGAAGCTCATCTCGAGGTCAAATGAGACACCAAAGTTGTGAACAGACTGGCTTAATCACAGACAGTTGCCAGAGAGAGGGATGGAGTCAGTAGCCAGGGAAAGGAGTTTGGAGTGGGGTCTGAGACGATGGCTTCAGTCTTCCCGATAGAAGAGAAAGAGTGTCAAGAGTTAAAAAGTAGAGAGAGAGAAAGAGAAAGTGGAAAAAGGGAGTGAGAAAAAGAAAGAAGGGAGACAGTAATATCAAGAGAAGATAAGGTGAGAAACAGACTGGACAGAGAGACATATTGAAGAGAGAGAGAGCGATGTAGTGGAGGTAATTTTCCAAGTACACATTAATGGAATGGAATCATTCCTGTGGGGAGCATGCATTGGAAATTAAGGGCTTGTCAGCCCTTGCTTGGAATATTAATCCTAGTGCAGAAAGAGAGAGTATGTGAGACTCACTCAGTCAGTGTGACAGTGAGAGACAGGATGTGGTGAGATGGGAGATGGAGATGTAATGACAGAGACTGCATTGTGTTAGTTGGGGGTCAGGTGTTACTTTCTGCATCTATAAATAAATCACCTGATCTCAGTGAATTTCCAGCCAGACATTCATTCACAGGTACCTGGTGTTCTGTTTAGAGTTGCTGAGGTCTGAAGAGTGATAAAGAACTCTTGAAGCAGAACTAAAGGTCTGTATTATTAGAACTAAGTGATTGCTGCAAAGTACAGCCCAGTGAAAACATTAAAATAATTGCTTGATTTATATAGTGCCTTTCACACCTCTGGATACATTACAGCCAATGAAGCCAATGTACTTTTTTAAAGTTGTAGTCACTGTTGTATGTAAGTTTCATGTTTCCTACTGGGTCAGGCAGGTAAGAGGTAAGAGAGCTAGGAGTTACTTTGATTAGATGGATTTCTGTGTTGTTGTTTGAATCAGATGGTCCTAGTCCTCGGGGGGTTGTTGTCTGTTGTCAGAGAGGCTGTGGGTGTCTGTCTCTAAGCTGTGGGTCAGAAGCAGCTCATCAGGTGAGACGCCTGATGAAAAAAAAAGATCTCACTGCAATGTTCAAAGAGCATAACATAATTTACAAAGGGAGTTGTGTATGTATTTCATAGAATCATAGAATGGTTACAGCAGAAGAGGGAAATGTAAAACGATAAAAGAGAAAAGGCAGCAAAATAGGATTATTACAGAGAATTTACAGCACAGAAACAGACCATTTGGCGTAACTGCCAGTATTTCTGCTCCACATGAGCCTCCTCCCACTCTACTCCATCTCATCCGATTAACATATCCTTCTATTTCTTTCTCCCTCATGTGTTTATCCAGCTCCCCCTTAAATATATCTGTACTATTTGCCTCAACTACTCCCTGTGGTAGCAAGTTCCATATTCTCACCACTTCTGGGTAAAGACGTTTCTCCTGAATTCCCTATTCATTAGTGACTAACTTATTTTTATGGTTCCTGGTTTTGGTAGTCCACATCTTCGGGTAAAAATTCAGCATTGGAACAGGAATGATGGGCCCAATGGATCCCTTCTGTGCTGTAAATTCTGTGATCTTATGACCTTAGCAGACTAATAAAACAGAGAAATAAAAATCTTGTGATGGATAAAGAGATTAGGTTTCAACACTATAATTGATCCTGGACACATAAAGATAACGGTAAAACTTCCCAAAACATGAGTTTGACCTCAGCTGGAGTATCGTGTCCAATTTGAGATATCAGTCTATAGAAAGGATGCTGAGGCGTTGGAGAAGATGCAGAGAAGATTTACCAGAATGATACCAGGGATGAAGGACTCCAGATATGTGGAGAGACTTGAGCTGGGGTTGTCTTCCTTAGAGCAGGGAAGATTAAGGGGAGATTTAATAGAGGTGTTAAAAATTATGAAGGGCTTTACTAGAGTAGTTTAGTTTAGTGATACAGCACTGAAACAGGCCCTTTGGCCCACCGAGTCTGTGCCGACCATCAACCACCCATTTTATACTAATCCTACACTAATCCCATATTCCTACCAATTCCCCACCTGTCCCTATATTTCCCTACCACCTACCTATACCAGGGGCAATTTCTAATGGCCAATTTACCTATCAACCTGCAAGTCTTTGGCATGTGGGAGGAAACTGGAGCACCCGGAGGAAACCCACGCAGACACAGGGAGAACTTGCAAACTCCACACAGGCAGTACCCAGAATCGAACCCGGGTCGCTGGAGCTGTGAGGCTGCGGTGCTAACCACTGCGCCACTGTGCCTGTGTAGGTAAGGAGAAGTTAATTCCATTGGTAACCAAAGGGCACTTCTTTCTTCTCTTGGCATTTCGTCGTGGACCAAAATTTTGGGAAGGTTGTAGTCATTGGTTGCAGGCCCGCTGGTGGCTAGTCAGGCCTATCTGTGACCGGCACATTCTCCCACAGCGGGTACAAGTGAAGGTGTAGTCGCTGCTGGGGGCAATTGGATCTATCCTTCTCCTCTTCTCTTTCATGCTGGTTCTTCTCTCAGTCTCAAAGGTGTCTGTAGCCCTCCTGATGTAGCATCTCCAGGCATCACGATCTATGGCCTGCGCTTCCCACTGGCGATAGTCAATGTGGCACACAGAGAGGGACTTCTTCAGGGAGTCCTTGAAGCATTTGCATGGGGCCCCTCTGTTCCTTTTACCTGTGGTCAGCTCTCATTACAACACGATCTTGGGCAGGCGACTGTTGTCCATCTGGACAATGTGACCCGCCCAACGCAGTTGGCTTTGCAGGAGGATAGCCTCGATACTGGTGATGTTGGCTGTTTCCAGGACTTCAATGTTTGTAAGCGGTCCTGTCAGTGGATCTTGAGGATGCTGCGGAGACAGCGCTGATGGATGCGCTCTAGAAGACGTACATGACGGCGGTATAGGACCCATGACTCGGCACCATACGGAAGGGGTGACTGACTGTGGGCCAGGAGAGCACAGTCATCAGTGAGAAGAAGTTCACGGATGAGTTTTTCTTGTATATTTGTGTGAGCCTGAAGACGCCTGAGGTTGAAAAGGCCTCCATCAGTCCAGAAGTGTACGTAAACTCCCTCCTTAAGGTCTTCCATTGCCTGCTGCAGCATCATTCTGAAAAAGATGGTGAGTAGGGTCGGGGCTAGCACACATCCCTGCTTCGCACCATTGGAGATACAGAAGGGACTCGAGAGGTCACTGTTGTGTTTGACTTATCCGTACTGATTTTCATGAAACTGCTTCACCATGGCCAGGAACCTGGGTGGGCATCCAAGTTTTTCAAGGATTTTCCAAAAGTCCATCTCTGCTCACAGTGTCGAATGCCTTGGTGAGGTCTACGGAGGTGATATACAGGCCTTTGTTTTGCTCAGCACACTTTTCTTGTAATTGTCTGAGTGTAAATACCATGTCTGTGGTGTTTCTGTTTGCTCTGAAACCACACTGGCTCCCTGGGAGGTTTTCTTCCGCAATGGTAGGCACAAGCCTGTTCAGAAGTATTCTAGCCAGGATCTTCCCAGCAATAGAAAGGAGGGCGATCCCACGGTAGTTGGAGCAGTCTGATTTTTCTCCTTTGTTTTTGTACAAGGTGATGATAACGGCATCACGAAGATCCCGTGGAATCCTGCCCTGTTCCCAGCAGGCCATGAAAACCTCATGGAGCTTGGTGTTAATAATTATGAAGGGTTTTGATAGAGTAGATAAGGAGAAGTTGATTCCAGTGGTTGGAGTGTCTGTAATAAAAGGGCACAAATTTAAAGTAAATGGCAAATAAACCAGAGGGGGAGATGAGGAGAAGTTTTTTAACACAGCAAGTTGTTGAGATTTGGTTGTGGTTGTTGGGAGGCAAATCATCCCAGCCCCAAAACATCGCTGCAGGAGTTCCTTGGGGTAGTGTCCGAGGCCCAACCATCTTCAGCTGCTTCATCAATGATCTTCCCTTCAACGCAAGGTCAGAAGTGGGGATGTTTGCTGATGATTGCAAAGTGTTCAGTACCATTCGCAATTCCTCAGATAATGAAGCAGTCCATGCAACATCAGCTGGACTGGGCTGATAAGTGGCAAGTAACATTCGCACCACACAAGTGCCAGCAATGACCACCTCCAACAAGAGAGAATCCAACCATCTCCCCTTGACATTCAATGACATTACCATCGCTGAATCTGCCACTATCAACATCCTGGGGTTACTATTCAGCAGAAACTGAACTGGACCAGCCACATAAATACTGTGGCTACAAGAGCAGGTCAGATACTGGGAGTTTTGCAGCGAGTAACTCACCTCCTGACTCCCCAATGCCTGTCCACCATTTACAAGGCACACGTCAAGAGTGTGATGGAATACTCTCCACCTGCCTGGATGGATGCTGCTCCAACACTTAAGGAGCTAAACACCATCCAGGCCAAAGCAGCCTGCTTGATTGGCACCCCATCCACCACCAATCACTTCATCCCCACCAACGCACAGTAGCAGCAGTATGTACCATCAACAAGATGCACTGCAGCAAAGCACCAAGGCTCAGCAGGACCTTCTAAACTCACGACCCCTTACACCTAGAAGCACAAGGGCAGCAGGTGCATGGGAACACCAGAACCTGCAAGTTCCCCTCCAAGTCACACACCATCCTGACTTGGAAATATATCGCCGTTCCTTCACTGTCATTGGGTCAAAATCCTGGAACTCCCTTCCTAATAGCACTGTGGGTATACCCACACCACATGGACTGCAGTGGTTCAAGAAGCTACCTCACCACCACTTTCTCAAGGGCAATTCGGAATGGGAAATGAATGTTAAATTGCCTGTGATATCCACATCCCCAGAACAAAGAAAAAAAAATTGGAATACCCTTCCTGAAGGGCAGTGGAAGCAGATTCAATCGTAATGGGAATTGGATAAACACTTGAAAGGGAAAAAATTTGCAGGGCTATGGAGAAAGAGCAGGGGGGACTGGGACTAATTAGATAGCTTTTTCAAAGAGCTGACACAGGAAAGATGGGCCGAATGGCGAGGGGGCACTTTTTGTGTATACAAAAGTGTCAGGCATCCACTGGCACTTATCGTAAAACCATCGCCAGCGTAACCACATTCTCCTGTGATGCACTGGTGTCAATCAGGCCTGTCTGCCTGAGCAGGCTCTGAAGATCAGGTCTATGAAACTCACTGGAGCCACTAGCAGTCTTAAAGAAAGAAGAAAGATAAATGAGAAGTAAAAATAAACTTTAGCATTTCATATTGAAAATTGTCTTCGACACAGTCGTAACTGTCACTGGAGAATGAAGATTTTACTCAGGCTTCGAACCATTGTTCAGTTCACTGCTTCATGTCGGTGATTCACAAGCCCAGCAGCAGAACTCCTACACACACTGATGTTAGCGAAGAGCTTGGAGAGTCTGTACAGAGCGCATTGATCCCAATGTAAATTAGATGACTCGTTGTGGCTACAACTCAGGCAGTTGAGAGTTGGGGTTGTGAGTGGAGCACCCAGTAGGTGCTTGTTGTGCCTGCACAGGGATTTACTGCATGGAGACTAAATTCTGATGATACAAGTGCTAAGATGAGAACGAATTACTGCTTTAATCAGTCACCCAGTTGTCTGTTATTCTTCATTCTGTTTAATAGTGCAGCACAGCTATCCTCCAATTGAGACATCAGACATGGGGAAGGGAGAAGATGGGAGTGAGAATCATAGAATCATACAGCACAGAAGGAGGCCATTTGGCCCATCTTTGAAAGAGCTATCCAATTCATCCTACTCCCCTGCTTTTTCCCCATAGCCCAGCAAAATGTTTCCCTTCAAGTATTTATCCATTTCCCTTTTGAAAGTTATGAATCTGCTTCCACTGCCCTTTCAGGCAGCGCGTTCCAGATCACAACAACTCACTGCAATAAAACTCTCCCTATCTCCTCTCTGGTTCTTTTGCCAATTATCTTAAATCTGTGTCCTCTAGTTACGGACCCTCCTACCAATTATTGCAGTCTCCTTATTTACTCTATCAAAACCCTTTATGATTTTGTACACCTCTATTAAATCTTCCCTTAACCTTCTCTGTCCTAAGAAGAACAATCCCAGCTTCTTCAGTCTCTTCACATAACTGAAATCCCTCATCCCTGGTACAATTCTGGTAAATCTCCCTTTAATCTCAATGCTGTAAGAACAACAATCCCCACTTCTCTTGTCTCTCCAAATAACTAGTCGCGTTCATGTGGATCTTACAACCATGGGCTGTTTCCCAGTGCTGCCTTCTAATGGTTTATGTAACAAATTGAAAGCCAACAAGGCAATGGTTTCTGTACATCTGGTGCCATCTCCCTGTGCTACAAGACATGTAGATCTGGGACCTCACATTGGTCTAATGGGCTCAGTGCATCCAGTGCCAGTGACCAGTGCAAAGGGCAGTGGCAGGCAACGAGCAGACATTGTCCAAAGATGGTTAGGGGTAGCAAAAATATTTAAACTGGGAGACTGGCCATAATGCGACTGGGTTTTCTTGAGATTTGCCTCCGTTCACCCAGCACTCTGCACTCTCCACCTTCTACTCTCGTGAGTTAATGTTTCCTTTTCTTATTTTATGAGGTCATTTTTTAAAAATTTCATTTTCCATCTGGTAGCTTGGTCCTTACGATTTGCATTTGTCACTCTCTGACTCTCTTTTTCTCTCTGTCTATGAGAATAGTGGGAATGTGGAACTCGCTATCACATGGAATAATATAGATGCATTTAAGGGGAAGCTAGATAAGCACAGGAGGGAGAAAAGAATAGAAGGATCTGTTAGAGTGAGATGAAGATGAAGGAGGGTGGGCGGAGACTCTTGTGAAGCATAAATGCCAGCAGACGCCTGTTGAGCGAATGGCCGATTTCTGTGCTGTACATTCTACATCATTTCTTTCTCACTCACTCTTTCTCACTCACTCACTCTGTCTCTCACTCACTTTTTCTCCTTCATTTCATCTGTTATTCACTTTCTGTCACTCTTTCCCTCTTTCTGTCTGTCAATCTCACTTTTTCTCGTTCTCACTAGGTCAGAATACCTATTTGTTTTTGGAAAAACAAAAAGTTCAGATGGGAGACAGGGAAAGCCAAGTGCAATTTCAGGAAAAGAAGGCAAGGAAATGAAGATCCAGGGACAAACTTAATCATGCATGTACAATCTGCCCGAACTATGAGGCAAAGAGATGGGCAACAAAGACCAGGGGAAGGAATAGAGTTACAGACAAAAATAGGAATTGAGTCCCAGGCTCCTAAGAGCTTAAACTGGTTTCTGAGTTCTAATAAAGCTGAGACATCAAGCTGGATTTTAAAGCCTCTCCAACATGGGGAATGGTGGTAAGGGGGCAATGAAGATAGGAATGGAGGAGGCCCGCCACCGATCCCCACCGACCCCCACCGACCCCTGCCACCAGCAGGCCCCATATGGATCTCGGCGGCGGTGGCAAGCCCTCATGGCAGCCGTCCCGCCACTCGGTGACGGGACCACGATTTCCATATGTAAATTAATTAACATACCTGATTTAATGAAGGTCCCGTTGCCTCTCTAATCACCACACTTATCTTCATTCAAGCGGCCGGCAATGCCGTGCCTTCGAATCCCCGTTTGGGGAAACGAGTAGCGACTCCTGTGCGGAGGGGGCAGGAGGAACTTTTTTCAGCGCGGGAGGGAGAGCGCATGGGAAGACTTTTAAATTCACAATGTACACTAACTGACCCTTTAAAAATTTCACGTTTCCTTTGGGGCTCTAAGCTGTTTAAAAATGACACCGGCACCTGTGCATTGACGCCGGATGTCATTGCCTGCGATGGCTCACCCACCCCCTCCACGTCATCGAAGGGGTCGACCGCCCCGGCCATGCTAATGAGCCACCATGTTTGGAATCGCAGCAGCTCTGTGACGTGGGCCCCGTGCGTGCGGAAGCATTTTTGTCCACCCACCGCCATGTCTGGTGGTGGGCTGTTAAAATCCAGCCCATCATTGTTTTCAGAGAGTATAAATTCAGGGGACTCTCAGTGCTGCTTGTCTGCACTGAGTGTTGCTGGAACGCACAGAGTGTGAAGAAGGGAGTTTGGTAAGTGAGGGAGTTCGGTAAGGAGGGGAACCATAAATTAAATAATAAAAATAAATGTAATTTAATTAGCACAATATAGTTGGCAGGACAGGTGATGTGTCACAGCAGCAGTATGTGGGTGCTCCTGGATGCCACGGCAATCTATGGCAACCATGTCTGTAGTAAGTGTCTGCAGCTTGAGGAGCTTCGGCTCAGAGTCATTGAGCTGGAGGCCGAGTTGCAGACATTGCGATGCATCAGGGAGAGGGAATGTTACCTGGACACTTTGTTCCAGAAGGCAGTCACACCTCTTAGGTAGGGTGTCTGTTTTGGTCAGTGGTCAAGGACAAGGGGGTATGACTGCGAGTAAGGCAGGTAAGGGGATTGAGAAGGTGGGAGTGGAGGAGCCTCGGCCCTTGCAATTGAGCAACAAGTTTGAGGCTCTTGCAGCTTGTATGGACAAGAGTGAGGGCTGTAGTGTGGATGAGCAGACTGACCATGGCACCTTGGTACAGGAAGCCATTCAAGCGGGGGGAGCAAAAAGGAAAGTAGTGGTAGTAGGGGGCATTATAGCGAGGGGCATTGACACTGTTCTCTGCATCAAAGAGCGAGAGTCCAGAAAGCTGTTTTGCCTGCCTGCTGCCAGGATTTGGGACATCTGCTCTGGGCTGGAGAGGAACATACAGTGGGAGGGGCAGGATCCAGTCATCGTGGTCCATGTAGGTACCAATGACATAGGCAGGACAAGGAAGGAGGTTCTGCATAGTCAGTATGAGGAGCTAGGCATCAAATTAAGAAGCAGAACTTCAAAGGTAATAATCTCTATTATTCCTGAACCACGTGAAAATTGGAGTAGGGCAAATAAGATTAGGGAAATGAATGAGTGGCTCAAAGACTGGTGTGGTAGAAGTGACTTCTGGTTCATGGGGCACTGGCAGCAGTACTGGGGAAAGAGGGGGCTGTACCGTTGGGACGGTCTACACCTGAACCGTGCTGGGACCAGTGTTCCAGCGAGCCACATAACTAGGAAAGTAGAGAGGGTTTTAAACTAAATAGTGGGGGCAAGGGATCAATTTTGGGAAGATCTGGTAAATCAAAGAGTAGAGACAAGGCAAGAGAGAAAGGTATTATTATGGGAAATGATAAACAGACTGTGACAGGAAGGAACAGTGATTACAAATCTAAGAGTAAATCAGCAGACAAGGCTAGAGGTTACAAAAATAATAAAGGGACAAAACTAAAGGCTCTGTATCTGAATGCACATAGCATTCAAAACAAAACAGATGAACTGATAGCGCAAATAGAAATAAATAAGTACGATCTGATAGCCATTACAAAGACATGGCTGCAAGATGACATAGATTGGGACCTGAATATTGAAGGGTACTTGACATATAGGAAGGGCAGGAAGCTAGGAAAAGTTGGAGGGGTGGCTCTGTTAATTAATGATGCTATTAGCACAATAGAGAGGGATGACCTAAGTTCAGGAAACCAGGCTGTAGAAACGGTTTGGGCCGAGATGAGAAATGATAAAGGCAAGAAGTCACTTGTGGGAGTGGTGTATAGGCCCCCTCAAAAGTATTCACATGGTAGGACAGGGTATAAAGGAAGAAATAATGTGTGCCTGTCAGAAAGGTATGGCAATAATCATGGGGGATTTTAATCTACTAATAGAATGGAAAAATCAAATGGGAAAAGGTAACCTAGATGAGGAGTTCGTAGAATGTTTTCGGGATAGTTTCTTAGAACAGGACATTCTGGAGCCAACTAAAGAGCAGGCTATACTAGATCTTGTATTATGCAACAAGATAGGATTAATTCATGACCTCATAGTGAAGGCACCCCAAGGCAGCAGTGATCATAATATGATTGAATTTTACATTCAGTTTGAGGGAGAGAAGAGTGGGTCTAAAACTAGTATTTTAAACTTAAATAAGGGCAATTATGAGGGCATGAAAGCAGAGCTAGCTAAAGGGAACTTGCAAAGTAGGTTAAGGGATAGGTCAATAGAGATGCAGTGTCAGACATTTAAGGGGATATTTCAGAATACATAGAATAAATACATTCCAACCAGAAAGAGAAATTCCAAGGGGAGGACCCACCATCCGTGGTTAACTAAAAAAGTTAAACATAGTATCAAACTTAAAGAAAAAGCATATAATTGCACAAAGATGGGAGACAGATCAGATGATTGGACAGAATATACAAAATAGCAAAGAATGACTAAAAGATTAATGAGGAGCGACAAATTAGAGTACGAGAGAAAGCTAGCTAGAAATATAAAAACAGATATTAAGAGTTTCTATAGATATTTTAAAAAGAATTAACAAAGTGAGTGTTGGTCCTATAGAAAGTGAGTCTGGGGAATTAATAAAGGAAAATAAGGAGATGGCAGATGAACTAAACAGATATTTTACATCGGTCTTCACTATTGAGGATACAACATCCCAGTATTAGCTGTAAGTCAGGAAATGGAAGGGAGGGAGGAACTCAAGAAAATTACAATCACCAAGGAAGTGATACTGAACAAATTGTCGGAGCTGCGGGCTGACAAGTCCCCGGGTCCTGATGGACATCATCCTAGGATCTTAAAAGAAGTGGCTAGTGAGATAGTTGATGCATTAGTTTTAATTTCAGGAAGGTTCCATTAGATTGGAAAATAGCAAATGTAACTCCTTTATTCAAAAAGGGAGGGAGACAGAAAGCAGGAAACTACAGGCCAGTTAGCTTAATATCTGTCTTAGGGAAAATGTTAGAAGCTACTATTAAAGATTTTATAGTGAGGAACTTAGATAAATTTAAGATAAGCAGGCAGAGTCAACATGGCTTTGTGAAAGGGAAATCATGTTTAACTAATTTATTGGAGTTCTTTGAAGAAATAACATGTGCTGTGGATAAAGGGGTACTGGTGGATATGCTGTACTTAGGTTTCCAGAAGACATTTGATAAGGTGCCACATCAAAGGTTATTGTGGTAAATAAAAGATCCTGGTGTAGTGGGTAACATATTGGCATATGTTGGCATAATAGATTGTCTAGCTGACAGGAAACAGACAGTAGGCATAAATGGGTCATTTTCTGGTTGGCAAGACGTAACGAGTGGTGTGCCACAGGGATCAGTGCTGGGGCCTCAACTTTTTACAATTTATATAAATGACTTGGATGAAGGGACCGAAGGCATGGTTGCTAAATTTGCTGATGACACAAAGAAAGGTAAGAAAGTAAGTTCTGAAGAGGACAGAAGGAGGCTACAAAGGGAGAAAGATAGGTTAAGTGAGTGGGCAAAGATCTGGCAAATGGAGGATAATGTCGGAAAATGTGAAACACTCCATTTTGGCAGGAAGAATAAAAAAGAAGCATATTATCTAAATGGTGAGAGTTTGCAGAGCTCTGAGATGCAGAGGGATCTGGGTGTCCTAGTTCATGTATCGCAAAAGGTTAGTATGCAGGTACAGCAAGTAATTAGGAAAGCTAATAGAATGTTATTGTTTATCGCGAGGGGAATTGAATACAAAAGTAAGGAGGCAATGCTGCAGTTATACAGGGCATTGGTGAGACTACATCTGGAGCACTGTGTACAGTACTGGTCTCCTTATTTAAGGAAGGATGTAAATGTGTTGGAAGCAGTTCAGAGAAGGTTTACTAGACTAATACCTGGAATGGGTGGGTTGTCTTATGAGAAAATGTTGGTCAGGCTAGGCTTGTATCCGCTGGAGTTTAGAAGAGTAAGAGGCGACTTGATTGAAAGATATAAGATTCTGAGGGGTTTTGACAGGGTGGATGTGGAAAGGATGTTTGCCCTTGTGGGAGAATCTAGAACTAGGGGTCACTGTTTAAAATAAAGGGTCGTCCATTTAAGTCAGAGATGAGAATTTTTTTCTCTCAGAGGGTCGTGAGTCTTTGGAACCCTCTTCCTCAAAAGGTGGTGGAAGCAGAGATTTTGAATATTTTTAAGGCAGAGATAAATAGATTCTTGATAAGCAAGGGGGTGAAAGGTTATTGGGGGTAGGCGTGTATGTGAAGTTGAGGTTACAGTCAGATCAGCATTGATCTTATTGAATGGTGGAGCAGGCTCGAGGGGCCGAGTGGCTTTTTTTAAAAAAGTGTTTCATGGGACATGCATGTCACTGGCAGGTGAGCATTTGTTGACCATCCCTAATTGTTCTTCATAACTGAGTGGCTTGTTAGGTCATTTCAGAGGGTAGTTAAGAGTCACCCACATTCCGTGGGTCTGGAGTCACATGTAAAGATAGCAGATTTCCTTCCTTAAAGGACATTAGTGAACCAAATGGGTTTTTAACAACAATTAACAATGGCTGCATGGTCACCATTAGACAAATTTTTAATTCTAGATTTATTAATTAAGTTCAAATGTCATCATTGCTGTGGTGGGATTTAAACCCATGCCCCCAAGCATTTCCTAGGTTTCTATACTACTTGTCAAGGGACACTACCATTACACCACTGCCTCCTCTTTATTTATATGTTCATATGTACATATGTTCAAGAGGCAGGTAGGCCTTGAGAAAAGAAATGGTTGCTTAGGAATCAAATGTAGAACACCATACAGGGAAATGTATCAGTAACTCGTTATTTACAGGGGCTGTAAATATTCACTGGGCCAGAAATAAAAATGACAGTTTGAACCCCTTTTAAGAAATCATCTCAGCTGTGTGATTGTTTGAAACAGTAATTGTTTGACTGATTATTTTTCTGTAGAAGCTTTATCACAGGAAATCAGTTGGTCAAGTTGCTTATTTCACCCAATTAGAAAAGTTTGACACTTGATTTTACTTTCTGCTCAAACAGATTTAATAATGTTTAATATCTATTGATGTGAACACCAATGTCAGCATTTATTGCCCATCCCCAATTGCTCTTGAGAAGGTGGTATGGATTTGATAGAGCTGAATATTTTTCTAGGCCAATTCAGAGGACAGTTCAGAGTTAACCACTTGTTGTGGGACTGGAGTCCAATATAGGTCCAGACCAGGTGAGAACAGCAGATTTCCTTTCTTAAAGACTTTAGTGAACCAGATGGGTTTTTACAACAATTCGATAGTTACTGAGACTAGCTTTCTAATTCTAGATTTATTAATTAATTAAAGTTAAATTCTCCAGCTGCTGTGAAGCTCAGAAGAGTGTCTTCTACTTGAAAATTTTCCAAAGATTTCCAATTCATTGTCAGAATTGGTCAATTTAATGCCTCCGCCCCAAACTCGTATGAATCAGGCTGAAACTCCTCAACTGTATCATGTTGCGATAATGTTATTTCTGACATATTCGTCGCTGGTTCCAGAACTTGATAAGCTCAGAATCTGCAGCTGATGACATTGCATTAGTAACAGTTTATAGTTGCCTTTGCTGTTACAGCAATCATTCAGTCCCTTTACCTCTCCCGGCAAAATAACACACCCACTCTGAAGGATGACTAAAGCCAGAAGGGAGCAGCGTGTGTGACCCATGTCATGATGAATGCCTTTGCTCCTTGCTGAATAAAACAGCTCCTGTCGCATGTTTTTGTGCCTCCCGCCCAGGTATTTTTAACTACTTGTGTCTCGTCTTTCTGTGAACCACATGTCAGAACTGTGAAAAGGAAGTGTGACAACTTGGCTCAGTTGGTAGCACTCTCACCGTCTGATCAGAATGTTAAGGCTCTGCACCCCACTCACAAACGTGAGGACATGATCTGGCTCAATGTTCTAATGCAGGACTGAGGAATCGCTACACTGTCAGAGGTGTTGTCCTTCAGAGAAGATGTTGAACCAAATAAAATGAGTCAAAGAAACAGCATGACACTTTTTGCAGAAGAGCACCAGGAGCTCAGTGTCCGAACAAGGGCACCCCCTGGGAAAGAGATTCAACACAAAGCTTCTGAAAAATGGGAGGCCAAGTATTGCAAAATCATAGGTAGAACGCAGATCACCCCATTGGCACCCCATTGACCATCTATTAACACCATATTGATGCCCCATAGACACCCAATGACACCCTATTAATACCCCAATGACACCCTATTAACACCCCATTCACGCCCTATTGATGCCACATTGATGCCGTATTGACGTCAGTGCCCTTAACGCTGTAAATGGAGAGGACCCTGCACATCTAAAAGGACATCACTCTGAAAATCAGGGTCCTATGCTCATTCACTCTCCTGTTAAGAAACCTCACCCCAACAGGTGACATTCATTCATCAAATCAACCTTATTGCTATGTTGCAGGAAATTCAGCTTCCACTTAACACCTCTTTCTCATTCAGTCCAAACAAGCTCTTTCCAAATATTTCTCGCTCTACACCAAAAGACCTGCCCTTAACTCTCTGAATATCTAAACCAACATTTTTGCTAACTCATTGATGTAGAGGCTCCCAGGCAGCTCTTAATTTCTTCCTGCATATGACAGTGAAGTGGTCTTGTTAGTAGGCTCATAATCCAGTGAAAGATGAGTTCAAATCCTACCATGGCAATTTGGGAATTTCAAACTATCTGAAAAATTAAAAGCTGGTATTAATAAAAGTGAGTGCGAGGCTTGTCAGACTGTCACTAAGAACCCAGTTGGTTCATTAAGGTCTGTCAGGGAAGGAAAGCTGCTGGTCTGGCCTCTTTGTTTCCCCAGCCCTGCACTGATGTTTTTAACTGCCCTCTGAAGTAGCAAAACCCTTTAGATGTATCAAACTTCTAGTGCTTCAAGAAGAAGGCCTTCTCAGGGCAGCTAGGGATGGGCAGTAAATGCTGGGCTTGCCAGTGATGCCCACATTCTGAGAGTAAATTTTTTTAAAACGTAATACTTATCTAGTTAAGGATAGGAGAGTGGGAGATTTGCACTGAGTGCAATGAAATTGTAATCTCATTTCGAAATACATTTTCAGTCTTGATCATCTGGTGGGAGTGAAGGACATTTTCAGATTTGCATCAACACAAATCTGCACAATGGAGACAAACCAGCTTTTTTGATCAAAGTTACAATGATGCTAATTAATTCAAAGAAACAAACCCCTTTGATCCTTTGTTAAAAGACATACACTACTGCAAAACAAAATTACATTTGGAACTAACCTTTCACAAAGGTTTATAATTTAGGTCTATTTGTTCTTAGATCAGTTTTTGCAGTTGTTGCCCAAGATAGAAAAGTCATCATCAATCTCATTCTTTTCTTGGGGGGTAGGGGGTGGGGGGGGGGGTAATTTTTTGAGTCGTTTCCCATTTTTAAAAATTGTTTTTGCCCATCCCTAATTGATCTTGAGAAAGAAGGTGGTGGGTGATCTGTCTTCTTGACCCACTGCAGTCCATGTGGTGAAGGTGCTGTCAGAGTGCTGTTAGGGTGGGAATTCCAGGATTTTGACCCGCGATGATAAAGGAATAGTGATATAGTTCCAAATCAAGATGGTGTGCGACTTGGCAGGGAACTTGGAGGTGATAGCATTCCCATGTACCTGGTACCCTTGTTCTTCTAGGTGGTAGAGGTCATGGGTTTGAGAGATACTGTTGAAGATGGTACATAATGTGCCAGTGGTGGAGGGAGTGAATGTTTAAGGTGGTTAAGTGGGCTGCCTTACACAGGATAGTGTCAAATTTCTTGAGTATTGTTGGAACTGTACTCATCCAGTCAAGTGGAGAGTATTCCATCATACTCCTGACTTGTAGGTGGTGGAAAGGCTTTGAGGAGTCGGGAAATGAGTCACTCTACCCTGCCCTCGCTACATGAGCAATACTCAGTTTTACAAGTGAACATTCATGGCAGGACAGGAAATGGTGGAGACACAGAACCCAAATTTCCATAAAGCACAACTGGCAAGGCAAGGTTCCCTAACCAGAGCATGCATTTATAAAATTGGGCCTAATAATCATACGTTAGAATCAGATACAGCTATCTGCATCTGTGTGGACTTAATTCTTTTTACTATTTTATCTATACAGGTTTTCATGATGCTGAATAATTGGAAATGGATGTTGTGAACTCATTCTTTACATGGTAATGCAGGCAGGAAACCTAAAGAGTTGGACTGGAGGAGGCACGTCAAGTCTTTACTAGTTATGCTTATTGGATAATGAAAACTAGTACACACCACAAATTGGAGTTAAGTAATCCACTCGAAACTATTTCAGCTGAAATGTGCCAACTGCCTAATTGGTTGATGTTGATGGCTAACCAGGGTTTGCATAGTTAAAAAAGAGTCCACTGCCGAGCAAGTTCCTATCCCAAAAGAGGATGGGTGATGGACTAGGAAGAAGGGCTTTAGGGTCTCCATCCTTACGTCACCCTACATACCCATGGCTGCTCCAGTTTCTGCAGAATGGGCGTGGAATTCTTCCACTCCAGGAAGACAGCACAGAGTCTCTCCAACTTCCATGCTCTTCAATCAAAGCCTGGTGTCCAAGGACAGAGATCTCGTTTCCCAGTCAATGGGTCTCTTCTTCATGCTGTTGGTTGATCTAGTCGGGATCATTGGAAACACTGCAGTGATGCTTGTAATTATCAGGACCCCATTGTTCAAAAAATTTGTTTTCGTTTTCCATTTGTGTCTAGTGGACCTGACAGCTGTCTTAATCCTCATGCCCTTAGGGATGGTGTCCAGCTCTGCTCTTTTTGACAACATAATTTTTGGTGACACCTTGTGCCAGATATACCTCTTCCTAAGCATGTTATTTATAAGCGCATCTATACTGTCCATACTAGCCATTAATGTCGAGCGGTATTATTACATCGTGCATCCCATGAGGTATGAGGTAAGGATGACACTGAGGCTGGTAGTGTCTGTCATTATCTGCATATGGATTAAAGCCATCTTAATGTCAATAATCTCAGTCTTGGATTGGAATTCCGAAGGATATGTGAATAATCAATGCTACTTGCAATGGGGCGGAGAGACGTACAAAAAGGTCTTCATAGTTTTCTTTGGCCTATTTTACTTTTTCTTCCCTGTGTTAATTATCCTGATAGTTTACTGCAACATGTTCAAGGTGGCCAGGGTAGCAGCAATGCAACACGGACCCTTGCCCACCTGGATGGACACACCCAGGCAAAGGTCAGAATCACTCAGCAGTAGATCCACCATGGTCACCAGCTCTGGAGCTCCAAGGGCATCCCCACAGCGGACATTTGGCGGTGGGAAGGCAGCCATCATCCTCATTCTGGTTGGAGGCCAGTTTGTGTTCTGCTGGCTGCCATTTTTTGCTTTTCATCTGCATTCTGCTTTGAGCCAGAACTCAACCCCTCCAGGCCTCTGGGAAACAATTGTCACTTGGATTGGATACACATCCTTCAGCATCAATCCCTTCTTTTATGGATGCCTCAATCGACAGATCAGAGGGGAGCTAAGCAAACACCTCAACTGTCTCTTCAAACAGACTCTGGAAGAGGATCTCCGGCTGCCCAGTCGAGAAGGATCCATTGAGGAGAACTTCATGCAGTTTTTGCAAAGGACAGGTTGTAACGCAGAAACCAGGTCTAGTTATGATGCTTCCAGTCCAAAGTTAGACCAGTCGGCACTGGGTTTCAGGATACCTGGTCAGATTGTGGAAGAAACATCGGAATTCCTGGAACAACACATAGCCACTGACTTTACAATGTCCAACAGCTGTACTAGAATGAACAGGTCACCGAAAAACGATACCTAATATATACCTGCATAAAGATCTAGCTAGTTTCGTTCATATTATTTAAAGTTAATTGGTTAAATCTCTTATGATTGTTTCAAGAAAAAAGGTTAATGCTAACAGATAGGAAGTTGTGTATTTGACTGGATCTGCTTTTGTATTGTTTATCTTAATTGATTCCAATATTGAGTTTCCCTTTAACTTCTAAACTAGTCACAGAAAGAAATTACACACTGGTGTCTTTTCTAAAATAAGTCGAATATTCATATACACCCTGTAAAAAGTTGTTGGCTAACTTTCCTCACTGTTTGTAGATTTGAATTGATTTTGTTTCTATTTGTCTGCTGACATTGTGCCTGCTTCCTTGGGGAATGTGGGGCAGTTTTAGACTCAAACTTGTGGGAGGGTGGATTTGGTGAGTCTAACAAGAACAACTTTCATTTATGTAGCACCTTTAACATAATATAAATGCCCTAAGGGGATTCACAGGAGCATTAGCAGACAAAATTTGACACCACACTACATAAAGAGATGTTAGGACGGGTTAAAGAAAGCTTGTTCAAAAAGTTAGGTATTAGGAAGTGTCTTTAAGGAGGGAGAAGCGGAGCGGTTTGGGGAGGGAATCCCAGAGTTTAGGGCCTGAACAGCTAAAGGCACGACGGCCAATGGTAGAGCAATGAAATTTGGGTATGCGCAAGATACCAGAATTGGAAGAGTGGAGAGATCTTGGAGGGTTGTTGGGTTGGAGCAGGTTACAGAGATAGGAAGGGATTTGAAAACAAGGATGAGAATTTTAAAATCGAGGTGTTGCTGGACTAGGAGCCAGTGTAGATCAGTGAGCACAGGGGTGATGGGGGAACAGGACTTGGTATAAGCTAGGATACAGGCAGCTGAGTTTTGGATGAGCTGAAGATTCCAGTGGGTGGAAGATGGGAGGTCGGAATGAATGCTTCTTTCTCATTCTGTACTTCCCTGCATAATACCAGCTGCAGTCGTTTTTCTTTTCTGTCATTGTGTCTTCAGCTCTCTTGGAATTTACTCTTTTACTGAAAAGCCGGGGTGAAGGGCTGAGCTCCACAGGACAGGCAGCAAAGGGGGTTTGAAAAGAGAAGGCGGAAAGAATGGATAAATCGAGAAGCAAATGGTTTGGTAATCCCAAGCTTTGGGTTTTAAGAGTCTGCTGCTTGCTTGTAGGAAGTAGCAATGAGTTACTGGGCTGAGAAGATCCAGATATCTCAGGGTCCAAGAAAGAGTCAGAGCAGGACATAGAGTGATGAGCCTTCATTCATAGTGCGCTGCTTTCTTCAACTTGGCTAAGATAAAAAAATGGAGATCAAAAAGCTGGATTCAAATCTTCAGCTTCAAACCTTCCCTAAGATTTTGAAATTTACCCTGCAGAGGTCATGAGTTGGGGGAAACCCATTGCCAGATTTGAAACATGTTTTAAGGTTTTATCATGTTTGTTTAGAGTCGAGTTCTGAAAGAGCAATTGTGGATTTTTTCAGAAATAATTTTCTTCAGTGATTCAGCGTTCTGGTATTTAATTCCTAATGTTGCCAATATTTAATAACAACTTAAGGAAAATTAACTCCTTTCCCTAAAATATTAATGACAAAAAATGGGCAATTACAGTTGCCTTATTAGAAATATTTCGTAGCTTCTGATAATTTTTTATTTAGATTTAGATTTTAGATTTAGAGATACAGCACTGAAACAGGCCCTTCGGCCCACCGAGTCTGTGCCGACCATTAACCACCCATTTATACTAATCCTAAACTAATCCCATATTCCTACCACATCCTCCTCACCTGTTCCTATATTTTCCCTACCACCTACCTATACTAGGGACAATTTATAATGGCCAATTTACCTATCAACCTGCAAGTCTTTGGCTGTGGGAGGAAACCGGAGCACCCGGAGGAAACCCACGCAGACACAGGGAGAACTTGCAAACTCTACACAGGCAGTACCCAGAATTGAACCCGGGTCGCTGGAGGCTGCTAACCACTACGCCACTGTGCCGCTCAATGTTATACATTGGTTTAATGTCACACCAACACGTGACATTACCCGACATCGAAACCGCATGACGAAGAGAGAGAATCACCCCCAACAGTGGCATACACTCCAATTGATGTGATTCAAATGTTACAGATCAGTCTCGGATAATTTACTGATCTCAGTGACACAGGATTAAAATAGTTCTAATATCCTTCTGTGGCTCTGGGATAGAGGTGCAAAAGCAGCCAGGATTTTACTGCTATGCAGCATTTAGTGACCCCTTTCCCCCCTCCCCCTCCCCCCACTCTTCTTGTCAGGTGTCCACCTGTGAAGTATCAAGTTAAGACAGGTTTGGATTTGATTGTGATGCCACCTATTGTCAAACTGCCAACAGTCAGTGCCTAGAACATAGGAACAGGCAGAGAGCACTCAGCCCCACAAGCCTGTTCCACCATTCAATTATATTATGGCTGAACCCCATCCACCCGCCTTGGTTCTGCAACCCTTAATATCCTTGTTCGACAAAAATATGTCAATCTCAACCTTGGAATTTTTAATTGACTTTGAACCCTAACCCTAACCCTGACATCACCCCTGAATGATTTAGCTCTGATTTCAAGATTCTTCCCTTTTTTCTAGACTCCTTCCATCAGAGAAAATACTTTCTCCCTGTCTATCCTATCAACTCCTTTAATCATCATAATTTTCCATTGACCTCCCAGCCTCAATAGTTTTCTGGGGGAGAAAGTTCCAGATTTCTATATGAGTGCAACAGCCATTGTACTGTAAGGCATGGGGGCCAATAATTCAGGACAGCACAGTGTCTGTTTTTGATGAAGAATTCCGTTATCCGAGATCTCTGATATGTATCGCTGCAGACACTGACCCCAGCAGGTGACAGTAAGAGCACAATAGCTTACCTCGAGTCCCTGGACTGGGGGTCATGAAATCAGACAGGGGTCGCTGCTCTTGATAGCTGCCCAGTGACCCCTGCGTGAATGCTGGGTGAGAGCAGCATCAGATTCAGCTGCACTGTTACAGCAGTCAAATATCCTGCTGAACACTCAGATAATGAAACTTGTCTTTGCCAGTGTCGCATGAAGGGTTTGCTGGTAAGCCTGGCATTTATTGCCCATCCTGAGCTGCCCTGAGAAAGTGGTGGTGACCTTCTCCATGAATTGCTGCATCACTTGAAATTGGGCACGGTGTAACCCAGGCTGACACTTCGCTATAATAGCAGCTCAGGCGGAACAGGAGGGGAGAAAAAGAAACAATGAGGGAAGCTATTCAGTGTGAAATTTGCTTGTCGGTGGAATTGCTTATAACTGCCCTTGAACATTCACTGATCTCTGCTTTGTTTTTCTCCTCCTCTCCCCGGATTAAATGGACATTACTGACGGGAAAAGACTTACTGGGTTCTTACCCGTCAGAAATGGGCGACAGAGAATTCACTCACACTGAACCAGACCCTGCAGTTTTATCATATTTTTCTAATTCTTACGAGTAAAATTTTGCATGTCAGAATCAGCCACTTCCTGAGAATTGCTGTCAGACGTTTTGAGTGCTGGGTTCTGGGTACGTTATCTTTTCACAACAGAGGTAACTGGGTAGACGCCTACGAGTTCTGCTGTTCGGCTAATGTGTCCCATTTGTTCTTCAGTGTTCCTGGACTTCAATTAGCTGAATTCATCATTAATTCTGACAACAGGTTGCTTTCGATTGAAGCCTGATTGATCTTTCTCCCTGCTGGACCTATCTTTTATTTCTCTTTTCACTTTTATGTCCCTCTCTTCTCTTCATTTATTCCATTTCTCTCTTTCTTCTCCCTGTCTTCCATCTCAGTGTTTGTGTCTCTTGCCTCTGTCTTCATTTCTAAGCTACTTCTCTTTCTGACAACTCCCTGTCCCTCATCCATTCCTTCTCTGCATCAAGCTCTCAGCTATCTCAAGCCTTTGATAGTGATTTGGTAGCACCATCTTACTCCCCACCCCATTCTTTTTCGCATTCAAGACTCTTAAAGTGAATTTAAATTTGAGCATCATTACCAGTTACTGTACACACCAAGTCATTGTGGCACAAAAGGAGGCCATTCGTTCCATCAAGTCCATGCCAGGAGCTTATTGCACTCAAGTGCTGGATGAAACTTGAGTCCATGACCTTCTGACTCAGAGGCAAGAGTTCAGTTTTCCTGAATTCTCTATTGGGTTTATTCGTGACTATATAATTATGGCCCCTAGTTTTGGATTCCCCACAACTGGAAACATCTTCTCAACAAATACCTTATCAATCCCCTTAATAATTTTAAGGAGCTCTATTTCAGCCTTCTCTTTTTCAGAGATGAGAGCCCCAGCCTGTTAAGTCTGCAATAATTGCCTGTCATCCATGCTTTTTTTGTTTGAGAAACCAGGATGAAAGGTGCCAAGACTCACAGCGCAGGACACGGCACTGCAGGAGCACCTTCACCACATGAACTCCAACTCGAAGCAGCCCCACCACTGCCTTCTCAAGGGCAACTAGAGATGGACAATAAACAATGGCCTTGCCAGTGATGCCCACATCCCGAGAATTAAGAGCTGCTTTTCAGGTGGAATCTTTGAAGTATGAAGCAGTGGTCAAAGTAGCAAGCAAGCTCCGTGCCCCCCAACCTCTGCATCCACCCCCACTACCATGACCTCCACAACCCCACTGCCCTCCAGAAGCCCGAAAGTCCCCAACCCCAGACCTCCGTAAACCCCAACCCCGCTACTCCCCTGATCTCCACAGCCCCTCTCACTCCAGCAGCCCCTCCCAACCTGTGAGACCCCTTCAAACACTATGATACCTCCTAACCCCCGACAAACTCCCTCCCCATCCCACTGAGTCTCACACAACCCCCCGACCCAACACAATGAAGCAACTAGTCCCTGTTCAGTATCTCTTCGCAATTGTACAATTGCAATCAGGATCAATGTTTGTTCAAGGTGTATGAAACAGCAAGAAATCTGTACTCCTGCGGTTTGATTTAATACATTACCCAGATGTATGTTTTGTAATTAATTTGACTGTAGTTCTAGCTTCTGTGTAAATTCCACACGAATATTATTTGTGATTGAATTAAACAGTGTATTAATAAACAGAGATTTCCTTTGAAATAAGAATATTCCTTATGGAGCAAGCTCTTCTTTATTGGATTCCTGATTGCATTAAACTGATGTTATTGTACGTTTTCTGCTTTTCCTTCCATTCAATTCTTTTTGTTGAACTTTGTCCGGAAATAAGTGAGGGATTTTGTGCAATAAATGGAATAATTACCATTTAATTAATAATAATGATCAATAATTACCATTTAGGCATCCAGTGTCCCATCAAACACTCCCAGGACAGGTACAGCACGTGGTTAGATACAGAGTAAAGCTCCCTCTACACTGTCCCCATCAAACACTCCCAGGACAGGTACAGCACGTGGTTAGATACAGAGTAAATCTCCCTCTACACTGTCCCCATCAAACACTCCCCAGGACAGGTACAGCACGGGGGGGTTAGATACAGAGTAAAGCTCCCTCTCCACTGTCCCCCATCAAACACTCCCAGGACAGGTACAGCACGGGGGGGTTAGATACAGAGTAAAGCTCCCTCTACACTGTCCCCATCAAACACTCCCAGGACAGGTACAGCACGGGGGGGTTAGATACAGAGTAAAGCTCCCTCTACACTGTCCCCATCAGGCACTCCCAGGACAGATACAAACAAAAAAAAAAAAACGGGGATTGGCTGGGCAATTTGGAGCATTTCCTGCCAGCAATCAGGGGGAGCAGCTGCACCTGTGCTACAGCAACTGGAGAGAGAGACTGGAGAAAGGTGAATACAGAGTGGAGAGTGGAAACTGCAGCAACTGGAGAGAGGAGAGTGGAATAACTGCAAAGAGGTGACTATAGAGTGGAGACAGCTGCATTTACTGAAGAACTGTTGCACTTTTTCAAGACTAAGAAGACCTGCGAGTCATTTTGGAGAGGTGGGTGTTGGAGCACCAGAGAACTGTTGGTTGTTTGGACTGTTGGGGGAGGGAGAAGGCACCGGAAGATCCAGGGGTGGGGCTGCCAGATTCTATAGGGAGCCCCTGTACTAGCTCTTGTGTTTATCTGCCATCCTGCACAAAAGGGGCTCCCTCCCCACCCCCAACTGTGTGGCTCGGGACGGCTGGAGCTGCCCGGCTGAAGAAAATCCTTATACAACAACAGAAAAGGGAGAGAACCGGGCGGCTCTAACTGACCCGGGCGCAGAACCCTCCCCTAACTGGAAGAGTGGAGTGTCGACTCTGCAGGAAGGTGCTCCAACCACCAATTGAAGTGTAACATCCTTGCAGCTGTTCTCTCTCTTCCATCACTCGGCCACCTATCCTCTCCTCTCCTTGTCCTTTTCAGCCCTATCCTCCTCTATTCCCATCCCCCCCTCCCCCATCATATTGTTTGTGTTTAAGAAAACTGTCGTGTGCTTTGTTTCTTGGGGGTGGGCGTAGCTCTGCGACCCCATGGCAAGCCCCTCTTCGCCGGTGGAGGGGCCTTCCCGTTCATATGCTGCTGCGGCTGCTGCAGCTGCACCTGTTGCCCCGTCACCGTTTGCTTTATTAACATCGAAGCATGGGGTCAAGAGCTACGTCCACCCGAACATGACTATCGAGGCATGCGTGAAAGCAATGGCCGAGGTTGTCGGCCCTTCGGCCATTGTTGCAGCCTCTAAAATGTACGGGAAGGCAGTGTTTTTCCTGAAGACCGAGCGGGCGGTGTCCCTGGCTCTGAGCAAGGGGCTCACCGTGGGCGGGACCTTTCTGCCAGTGGACCCCCTGGAGGCCACTGCGCAAAGGCTCATTCTATCCAATGTCCCTCCCTTCATTCCTGGTGAGCTCCTCCTTCCCCACCTGCACCATCTGGGGGAGGTAAAGACGGGGCTCACCCCAGTCCCGCACGGTCTTCGGGAGAACAGCCTCCGACACGTGTACTCCTTCCGCCGCCAGTTATTCATGCAGCTGGCGCGGGAGGAGGTGACAGAGGGCCACTTTTATGTAGAATTCCAGGGGACGGCCTACCGCCTCTTCTGGACCTTGGACGGGGTGCGGTGCCATGTCTGTAAGGGGGTGGGGCATGTTCGTAAGAACTGCCCCAACCTCCCGGCTGCCAACTCCAACTCGGCGGCCCGGGGTGGCGACGCTGCAGCTCCTCCCACCCCCCCTACACCACCACCAGATACCATTCAGTCGGTACCGGAGGCTGTGGTTTTCACGGCCTCCGGCAGGGAGGGGGGTGACCGTCCAAGTGGAAGGAAGGCGCGGAGGAGAAATAAACATCCAGAGGCGCGTCCCCTGGACACCGTGACACTACCCGAGTCTGAGCTCAGCCCAAGGCCCGATCTCGGGAAGTCAACTTGCCCCAGGGCTGGGCTCAGGCCCAGGGTGAATAAAAAAAAGGAGAGTGTGGAGGTGGAGGCCTCTGATGATATGGAGGTCTCTGAGCCTCCGCACACAACTGGGAAAAAGAGGAGAAGGCACCCCTCCACAGAGGTAACAAGGGCCCCTGAGGCGCAGGGCCCATCTGTTGGAGGGGAGCTGTCTCCTGTTTCGGGTCCCCAGGTTTCCCCTACCGCCACCACCAAGGCTGCAAAGTCCGGGCAGGAGCGCTCTATTCCTCAGGATGGAGGGGAGGGGAAGGCCCCGGTACTTGAGGCCCCTCCTGAAGGAGTAAGTGGGGCCCTGCTTGTGGTGGGGGAGCCTGGGGACGCCGCCCATTCTGCCACTGCTACTGGGTCGGGTGCCCTGAATGAAGGGGAGGGCGAGGCCCCAGAGGGTCGGGCCTCCCAGCCGGAGTCCACCACCAACCAGGAGACCCCCGACCCAGTTATAACTGAGAATGCTGCCCCATCTGCTGGGCCTGTGGGTGCTGGCGGAGCGGGAGGTAGCCTCCTCCCTCCGCCTCCGGTCTCGGCTCCGGCTGGATTTCCGGAGTCGAGAACTTCTGTCCCCCCTGGACCACTCATTGGCCTGGGGGCGGAGGTGGAGGGGGGTCCTGAGCTGCTGGCACCCACAGGCTCCAGTTTCATAACAGAACCCAAAGAGGACTCCTCCGCCATCGATCCTGGGGGTGGGATCATGACGGAGGCAGGACCAGCTGGCACGGCCGGGACGTCCGCCCCACAGTGTGTGGTGGATGTGTCGGCCGCTGACGGTGGCGACCCGGAGGAGGATGGGGATTCGGTGCGGGGCACGGAGGATGATCTTGATTCCATCGCCAGTGAGGAGGTGGAGTCCCTCGTGCCTCCCACCGAATCTCCTCTCATCCCCACGGCGGAACTCCGGGATTTCCTCGCGGCTTGCAGGGGTTGCCGCAATAAAGTTCAGCTGGCCCTCGACCGTTGGTCGAATCTGGCGCTGATCATACAGTCCGTCCGTGCCACCCTTAAGATAGCGGGCAAGTGTGCGGACGTGAAACTGGTTGAGAGGCACCGTTTTAATGTGTTCCTCAATGGGTTGCTGGGGGAGTGGAGGGCCAGGTGCACTTCCACTCCCTCCTCACAGTGAGGTGTTTGTGACGGGTTTTAATTATCTTTCACATGAAGATAACCATAGCCAGCCTCAACATCAACGGCAGCAGAGGGGCTCACTGCAGATTTCACAATCTCTCAGTCCTCAGGGAAGGGAGATACGCGGTGAGCTTTCTGCAGGAAACCCACACCGTTCCGGGAGACGAAGCCACCTGGCTCCTGGAGTGGCAGGGTGGGGTCTACATGAGTCACCTCACCCCTATTTCTAGTGGGGTGGCTATCTTGTTGGCCCCGACTTTTCAGCCGGAGATCTTGGGGGTCAAGGAGCTAGTGCCGGGCCGCTTGCTCCACCTCGCCGTTCGCCTGGGTAGCGTGCCGCTCCACTTTGTGAACGTGTACGCGCCCAGGCCCGGCGCGTTGCAAGCGCGCTTCTTTGAAGAAGTGTCCGCTCTCTTGAGCTCCATCGATAGCGGCGAGTGCATCATCCTCGGGGGGGGATTTTCACTGCACCCTCGAGGTGGGGGATCGCTCCGGTCCCCAGCGCAGCCAAGCGTCGGTGGAGAAGTTGAGGGGACTGATCAGCTCCCTTAACTTGGTGGACGTCTGGCGGAATCTCCATCCCGACTCCAGCGCCTTCACGTGGAGGTCTGGAGGAGGGGGGTCGCGAATCGACCGCCTCTACATTTCGCAGGCGTACGTCTCCCGCGTTTCGGCGGCCTCCATGCGGCTGGTGCCGTGCTCGGACCACCGCCTGGTGTGGGCGGAGTTTACTCCGCTCCGCACGCGGGCGGGGTCCGCGTACTGGCACTTTAGCAACCGGCTGCTGGAGGACGTGCGATTTCGGGACTCGTTCTGTCGATTCTGGGCCGACTGGAGAAGGAAGCAGGGGGGCTTCCCCTCCTTGAGGCTATGGTGGGATGTGGGCAAGACTCACATCCGCGTCTTCTGTCAGGAGTATGCGATGGGGTTGACCAAGAGGCGGGAAGCCGAGATCGGGCGCCTTGAGAGGGAGGTGCTCGACTTGGAGTCCCGCCTCGGTCATGCCGTCGTGGACCCGGCCCTGTGGCAGGCGTACAAAGAGAAGAAGGGCGCGCTGAGGGACCTGCAGCTCATAGGGTCCCGAGGCGCGTTCGTGAGGTCGCGGATCCAGATCCTGGAAGATTTGGACCGCGCCTCACCCTTCTTCTACTCGCTGGAAAAATGGCGGGGGGTCCGTAAGCAGCTCGTCGACGGATCCTCCATCACGGATCCGGAGAGAATGGGCCTCCTCGTCCGGACTTATGACAGTGCGTTGAACCGTCCAGCGAGGATACGCGCAGAGTTTTGTGGGAGGACCTGCCGCAGGTCAGCCCGGAGGGCGCCGAAGGATTGGAGGCTCCGCTCACGTTGGTGGAGCTGACTGGTGCCCTCCACCAGCTCTCGAGGGGCAAATCCTCAGGGCTGGATGGGTTGACCGTGGAGTTCCTCAGGGCGTTCTGGGACGTCCTGGGGGACGATTACGCACGGGTCCTGGGGGAAAGCCTGGCGACCGGGGAGATGCCCCTCTCGTGGCGCAGGGCGGTCATCGTCCTGCTGCCGAAGAGGGGCGATCTCCGCCTGCTTAAAAACTGGCGTCCGGTCTCCCTCCTCAGCACGGATTATAAGATCTTTGCCCGGGCTATGTCTACCCGCCTGGGCTCCGTGCTGGCCCACATGATCCACCCCGACCAGTCCTACACGGTCCCGGGCCGGTCCATCCAGGACAACATCCACCTGGTCCGGGACCTGATCCATCTTTCCCAGAGGACTGGTCAGTCGGTCGCCTTTCTCTCCCTCGATCAGGAGAAGGCGTTCGACAGGGTGGATCACGATTACCTTTTCGGGACTCTGCGCGCTTTCGGACTCGGGCCGCATTTTGTGGCCCGGGTCCGACTTTTATACGCCGCCGCAGAGTGTCTAGTCAAAGTTAACGGGTCCTTGACGGCGCCCCTTCGATTTGGGAGAGGAGTGCGTCAGGGGTGCCCCATGTCCGGCCAATTGTATACCATCTGCGTGGAGCCCTTCCTGTGCCTGCTTCGCAAGAGATTGACGGGATTGGCTCTGCGCGAGCCGGACATGCGGGTCGTCCTCTCGGCATACGCCGATGACGTGCTCCTCGCAATCACAGATCCCGTTGACTTGCGGAGGATGCGCGACTGCCAGCAGACCTTTTCCGCCGCGTCCTCCACGAGGATCAATTGGGAGAAATGTTCCGGACTCCTGGTTGGTCAGTGGCGGGTGGACTCCCTGCCGGAGGAGATGACACCTTTTGCGTGGAGCACCACGCACCTCCTCTATCTTTGAGTCCACCTTAGCCCCGCTGAGTTGGAGGCGAAGGTCACCGCTCGGCTGGGGCGCTGGACAGGACAGCTCCGAGTGCTTTCCTACAGGGGCTGAGCATTGGTCATAAACCAACTGGTGGCCTCCATGTTGTGGTACCGGTTGGTCACTTTGGCCCCGACCCCTGTATTTGCCACCAAGATCCAGAAGAAACTCGTCAATTTCTTCTGGGGCAAGAGGAAACACTGGGTCTCTGCCGCGGTCCTGAGTCTCCCGATTGAGGAGGGCGGTCAGTCGCTGGTGTGCGTCCGCATCCAGGCTGCGACTCTCCGCCTTCGGACCCTGCAGAGATACCTGTACGTCGAGCGTCCTCCCAGATGGTGTGCGCTGGCGACGTATTTTTTCCGCCAGTGTCACTGCCTTCAAGACGACACGCAGCTCCCGGTGGAGTCCGTTAGCCGCGCCTCTCTGAGGGAGTTGCCTGTCTTTTACCGGGATCTATTCCGAGTCTGGAACATGGTCGCCTCCAGTCAGGGCGCTCCCCCGCCGGCGGAGGAGAACGCCTCGGCTGTCCGGGCGGCCGACTCCGGGGACGGTCCGGCGGGCGGAAGAGTAGCCGAAACCCCCGGGACGCCCCTCACTGCGAGTGGCGAGGGGGCTCGGGAGTGCGGAGCGATCCCGGCGGAGCTGACCCCCGCTCGGCCGGAACTGCTTATCGGACCCAGGCCCCGAAACCCTCCTCGGGAGCCGGTCCCGCACAACCCGAGCCGCCTCTCGGAAATGCCCTCCGTGCCATTCCAATCGGCGCGGAGGGGTTTCCTGTACGGGCTGCTCCTGCACACTCTCCACTTCCTCGCCCTCGTCAGCCGGCCGGACACGCCCTGGCGGTCCGCGTTGCCATCTGGCGGCGAGGGGAAACCCCGATGGAGGTCTCTCTACGCGGGAGTCTTCCCCCTTTACATCGGGGACCTGGGGTGGAGGGTGCTGCACAAGCAGTCCTGTGCAATAGACTTTTAAGTAGGTTCATGGACTCCCAGGCCAGCTGTACTTTCTGCGGCCTGGACGAGTCCGTGTTCCATGTTTATACGGAGTGTGCGAGGTTGCAGCCCCTCTTTGAGTATCTGAAGGGGCTGCTCCTCAAATTCTGGCTGCACTTCAGTCCCACGCTCCTGATCTTTGGGCACCTGGTGCGGAGGGGCTTGGGCCGGGAGGAGGATCTCCTCGTTGGTCTGCTCCTGGGCCTGGGCAAGGTGGCAATTCACAGGTCCAGGTTGCGGGCCGTCGGGGGTTCCGTCCTCCCCGATTGCCTGCCCCTCTTCCGTGGTTACGTTCGCGCCCGGGTGTCCCTGGAGAAGGAGCATGCTGTGTCCGCTGGTACACTTGAGGCCTTCTGCGACTGGTGGGCACCGCAGGGACTGGAGTGCATCATTGACGCCGAAAATGGCATTTTAATTTGAGTTTTTGTTGATTTATCTGGTTTTAAATAAAGTTATTTTTTTTAATGTAAATATGTATATAAAGGGGGCTTGAGGAATAAAGGCCCCCTCAACAGAAAAAAAAAAATGGGGTTAGATACAGAGTAAAGCTCCCTCTACACTATGCAAAATTTCATGTGGGTCTGAAGTCACATATAGGCCAGACTGGGTAAGGACAGCAAGTTTCCTTCCCTCAAGGGCATTAGTGAACCATTTGGGTATTTACACCAGCTTCACTTTCAATTATACCTGAAGGTGCCAACTCCTTGTTTGGGTCCTGGACCTTGGCAGTGAGCGTGACAAGGCTGCAGCGAATCCCAGTCAAACACAATTCTATCCTTTAAGGTCGAGTGGAAAAAGAGGGAAGGGACAGCTCGCATCACAGAACATGGCAATTTGATTTACTTGTATCTTCAGATGCTTCTGGAAGTTGGGCCTGTTGAGCAGGATCTCTGGCAAAGCAAGATGGCTCCAATCCCTTTTTCTCTGACAACACTTTGCATTTACATAGCATCTTTCACTTATTAAAATACCCAGAGTCATTTCACGGGAGCATTATCACACAAAGATTGACACTGAGCCACACTAGGACAGGTGACCAAAAGCTTGGTCAAAAAGGTAGATTTTAAGAAGCATCTTGAAGGAAGAGAAAGAAGCAGAGAGGTTTAGGGAGGGAATTCCAGAGCTTAGGGCCCAGGCAGCTGAAGGCACGGCCACCGATGGTGGAGTGATTAAAATCAGACATTCACAAGAGCAGGGAGGAATTTCCTCTAACTCTTTACTTGTATTTCTTTACAAATGGAAAAAATGTAACTCCTTTTTTCAGCAGGATATGAGGCCCTAAGGAGACAATGAAACTACAGAGTTTATTCATGTGATGCACAGAGCCCTGGATTGCACTCAGACTTATTTCCCTATCTTCCCCCGCCCCCCTCACTGGCCCATCAGATGATTGTAGCTGTGAACATTCTCACAGGCTGGTGGGCTCCCATCAGTTTATTATGTTAACTATTCCATCTGAATGGAGAGTCTTGCTCATTGTTGTCTTCTTTGGAGGTCATCATGTGCAGAAGAATAAAAGGGGCCTGACCTCTCAGCCTCCCATCCTCCACTGTCTATCAACTTGAGCTCATCCAAAACTCTGCAGTCCGTATCCTAACTCACACCAATTCCTGCTCACCCATCACCCCAACTCATGCTGGTCTACAATGCCTCAAATTTTAAATTCTCATTCTCAAATCTGTCCATGGCGCTCACCCCTCCCTATCTCTGTAACCACCTCCTGCCCTACAACCCTCCTAGTTCACTGCGTTCCTCCAAATCTGGCCTCTTGTACATTCCTGATTTTAATCACTCCACCAGCCTTCAGCTGTCTGGACCCTAAGCTCTGGAATTCCCTCCCTAAATCTGTCCATTTCTGTTTCCAACTTTAAGACTCTCCTTAAAACCTACCTCTTTGACCAAGCTTTCAGTCACCCATCCTAAGATCGTCTTCTTTGGCTCAGTGCCAAATTCTGTCCTGATAAGTGTCTTGGAACATTTTACTACATTAAAGACACAAATGCAAGTTGTTGTTAATCTAATTTTCATAAACACTAGACAGACCAGTTGCAAACAGTGCTGTAGGGATATAATCCTTTATTGGTGATTTATACCAAATTGTGCTTGATGCGCCAAGACACTCGATAACTCAGAATTGCCTGGCTTACCATTAAATCCATCTTATTCCATTAGAATGAAGCCACGCCCATTCTTATAGCAAGTCTTATGAATGGGAATCACATCTATTATGAAAGGATTGCACTTTTCAAAGAATGTTTAATAACCTCACTTAACAGCACTACATTATTCCAATCAAATGTGTTACATGAGTTTATATTGATATCCTTGAGTCTGATTTCAGGTGCTCATTCATTTTGGATCAATGGTGATGTTGAATCATTTCATTGCAAATTTACAATTTTTGTGAGAAAAAAATGTTGAGCGCTGATGACATGAAGTGAAATTAGTTGTGGAATGAAAGGTGTTGGTGGATTGTTTAAACAAAGGGTTTGCATGGAACCTCTCTGTTTGCAGAGTGCGACTTGCATTGCATGTGACTGAAAGGACCCACAGCTCTCCTGCCTTCACCAACACAAAGGGTTCGGACACTCCCTGTGGCTCAGCAGGTAAACGCACCACTACGAGGATCCCAAGGTTCAATCCACAAACATCGCTGAGTTAGCTAACTAGTAGGGAGCACTACAATTGTCCACAGTGCTGTTGGATGAGGGAGTGGCAATAATCAACTGGGACCTGTTCTGAACTACATTGGAGTGTACTGAAAGGTGTCCTTTGTGGTTTGGGTGGGGAAAGGATTGGGTGTCAGGGTTAAAGAGTTTGCGAGAACCCCCTCTCCCCCACCCCGTTAGAGAATCAGCACTTCGGTGAAGTACCAGATGTTGTTATCACTTCTAAAAGCAAACTCCAGCAGGAGTTTGTGTAATTAAGAAATAACTCCCATTTATATAGCACCTTTCACAACCTCAGGATGTCTCAAAGCACTTTACAGCCAATGAAATGCTTTTAAAATGTAATCACTGTTGTAAGAAACGCAGCAGCTAATTTGCACACAGCAAGCTCCCACAAACAGCAGTGTGATAATTTTTTAAAAATTCTTTCATGGGATGTGGGTGTCTCTGGCTAGGCCAGCATTTATTGCCCATCCCTAATTGCCCTTGAGAAGGTGGTGGTGAGCTGCCTTCTTGAACTGCTGCAGTCCGTGTGGGGTAGGGACACCCACAGTGCTGTTAGGAAGGGAGTTCCAGGATGTTGACCAGCAAGGGAAGTGCAAACTCACCATGGCTTCTTCAGCATATCCCAAATCCACAACCTCCATCACCTAGGGCCCAAGAATGAATCATTTTTAAAAATTGGTTGAATCCTGAAATTAAATAAATAACGTTCAAACTAGACAGCAAGAACCATAGGAATGATGGAGTGAGAGCAGCAATGGAAGCTGTCTAACAGAACCTGGTCCACACCCACAAACCAAACACCCCCCTCCCTCCCATACATTTCGAGCAGGATCTGATTTAATTATATAATTCATCCTCCAAAGACAATTTCAGTTGGTCTTAAAAAAAAAATAGAATTAGATCTCATCATAATCCATTTCAATGTTTGCCATTGTATTCCAAAACTGTGGGGACAGGAGTTCGGGAATATTGCTTGTGCCACTCATATACAACTCAACCTTTACAAAAGACAGCGAGAAATGTTCTCAATTTAACCAGGCACAGAGTCAAACCAACAACTGGCTATGTTACATAAAATATATGAATGGGATTTAATAGGGTAGACATTTAGATATTTCCACTTGTGGGCGAGACCAAAACTAGCGATCCATAAATATCAGATAGTTACTAATAAATCCAATCGGGAACTCAGGAGAAACATCTTTACCCAGAGAGTGGTGAGAATGTGGAACTCCCTATCACAGGGAGTAGTTGAATAGCAGAGATACATTTAAGGGGAAGCTGGATAAACACATGAGGGAGAAAGGAATAGAAGGATATGGTGATCGGGCGAGATGAAGAAGGGGATGGGAGGAGACTCGTATGCAGCATAAACACCAGCATGGACTAGTTGGCCCAATGGTCTATTTCTGTGCTGTTGGCTTGATATATTTCGATGTAATGCTAACTTTACTGCATGAACACTGTTAAAAAGACAAAATTGTCCTGAGATTTGGGCATTAGGTATTGGAGGGCGGGCGCTGGAAGAGTTAACGTTGGTGCAGGCACAAGCGTTGGGTCAAGCAGCTTAGGTGTTTGAGGGAAGGTGGCGGGTTTTTGACTCATTCCCTTTCATCTCACATCAGAGAGGGTCAGTGACACAGCCTCTTCTGAGAACTCTTTCAATCTGACCTTTCAGCACAAGGCTCTGGTTTCAGAAGGCTGGGATGATAAAAGGTGGACTTTTGACAGCTCACTGCGTGCATTCGATTGCTGCCTTTTCAGTTTCTAATTCAGATTATCTCTGTTTTCAAACAAAATAAAGCCCTCACTCCCTTATGATTCTCTCGATTCGTTTCCTCTGCTGAAAACACCGACTCTGTCTGGTTTATATTGTCCACAGGAACCATCCAAAACCTCACCCAACTGGCCTAGGCTGAGTGCCAGCAAGCTCTTTGACTAAGGGAAGCATCACAGCCGAGCTCATTGCCCTTTTTGTCATCTCTCAGTTTGGTTTAGGCCAGTCTGTTCTGGCCAGTTTTGATGTGTCAAGTCCAACTCTAGATTGGCTGTGGCTGAGACTCCCAGTTCAGAGATTTCACCTTCAAACAGAACATAAATCCAAACCATAGTGCAAGCAGATGAGGAAGATGAGGCCTGTGAAATGTGTCATTGACTGGGGGAGCACCTTGTGCAGTGCAGGAAGGTTCCAGCTGTGGTTTCAAAGTGAAGATCAGTGGGTTATAGGATTATCACTAGTTACAGGTAGGGTTTTGGGGCATTACACCTACACATAGTTTATCAGTGAGTTATTGCATACTTGGCATCAGGTGGCAGGACCGTATCTCCAACACAGAAGTCCTCGAGGCGGCCAACATCCCCAGCTTATACACACTACTGAGTCAGCGGCGCTTGAGATGGCTTGGCCATGTGAGCCGCATGGAAGATGGCAGGAACCCCAAGGACACATTGTACAGCGAACTCGCCACTGGTATCAGACCCACCGGCCGTCCATGTCTCCGCTTTAAAGACGTCTGCAAACGCGACATGAAGTCCTGTGACATTGGTCACAAGTCATGGGAGTCAGTTGCCAGCGATCGCCAGAGCTGACGGACAGCCATAAAGGCGGGGCTAAAGTGTGGCGAGTCAAAGAGACTTAGCTGTTGGCAGGAAAAAAGACAGAAGCGCAAGGGGAGAGCCAACTGTGTAACAGCCCCGAAAAACACATTTTTCTGCAGCACCTGTGGAAGAGCCTGTCACTCTAGAATTGGCCTTTATAGCCACTCCAGGCGCTGCTCCACAAACCACTGACCACCTCCAGGCGCGTATCCATTGTCTCTCGAGATAAGGAGGCCAAAGAAAGATTGCATACTGTTGGTTATGAGGGATACCTCTGTATTACCAGAATTGCTATTAATCATAGGTGCAATTTAAGTCAGTTACTATTGGTTATTAATGACATAAAATATTCCCCAACCTCTGATTCCCCTCCCTTGGTGCCCCTTCTCCCCCATTCTTGATTTCCCCTCCCTCAATTTCTCCTCTCTCAGTTTCCCCACTCCCAATTTCTCCTCTTCCCCCTGCAATTTCCAAGTTGACCAATCAAATGCTAGAGCATGGGGGCAGAGCAGTTGGAGGTAGGAGGTCATACGGGAAACCCTTGAGGAATATGTCCAGCCAGAGTTGGCTGAGGATTCAGGTCGGAGCCCAGAGCAGTGAATCCCAGCTCTCAAAGTCTCCTTCAGAAGAATAAAAGAAGTGTTGCTCACTTCGGATTCCAAACCACTCTGCCACCTCCTGCCAGGTTTCTCCAGCAGGTTGTTCCCAGCCGGGGCCTCCCCCACCAGGTCTCAGTTAAAATCAGGTGGTGGTGCTGATGACATCATAGAAACAACACAGAAGGAGGCCATTCGGCCCATCAGACCGATGCTGGTTCGTTGTAAGAGCTGTCCAATTTGTCCCACACCCAGCTTTTTCCCCAGAAACTGCAAATTACTCTGATACATACTTCAATTACATGTCCAATTGTCTTTTGAAAGTTCCTATGCAATCTGATTCCTTTCAGGCAGCGCCTTCCAGATCTTAAGAACCCTCCGTGTGAAAACATTTCTCCTCATTTCCCCTCTAGTTCTTCTGTCAATTGTTTGAAATCTGTGTCCTCTGGTTAGTGACCCTCCTGCCAGTGGAAAGAGTTTCTCCTTTTCTCTGTCAAAACCCCTCATGATTTTGAACGTCTCTATTAAATCTCTCCTTAACCTTCTGTGCTCTAAGGATAAGAATCCCAGTCTCTCCACATAACCGAAATCCCTCATCCCTGGTATCATCCAGGTAAATCTCCTCTACACTCTCCCCAAGGTCTTGACGTCTTTTCTGAAGACTTTGGGCCTCACCTTTTAAATCAGGGCTCCGCCTGCTTCAAATGCAGTGAAGATGGAATTCCAGCATTTTGGAACATTGCAGCCTCAGGACTCTGAGAGATCTTGGCTAATTTTAACCCCTCCCCCAGGCACCTTTCCCACTGTGAAGGTGGGGGTGGGGGGGGGGTGCGGGAGTGGGCTTAAATTTGATCCCAGGGTGTTTAGTTACTGCTCTGAAATAGGTGCCCAGACAGAGGGGAGGGGAACAAGGGTAAATTACAACTCTCGGTTCTGGGCTTAGCTCTTCCCTGCAGCTTTTGTGAAGGGAAGGATCGGCTGCTCCAGTTTATTGAAATACTGCCAGATGTAGCGTTACTGATATTTGAGTGCCTGTGACGGATGAACACCTCATGCACTTGTGTGTTTGTTGTAGGTCAAAGAGTTAGATGAGAAATGTGTTTAATATGTAGATGGAAATTCATTTTAGAGTGTTGGGTGGGAACTGCACCAATAGATAGAGTGGTCTCTGGGGTAAACAGTACTCAGCGTGGTAACGGACACCGGGAATCTGGGACTGTGGTTGTCCCAGACTGTAATTAGGTTTCTCTCCCCCTCACTTTACACTCTGCAGTTTTATTTAAAGAGAAAAAAATAAAAAATGTTTTTCAAGCTTTCTCCCTCAGTGGATTGCACTCTTGTCTCTGAGCCAGGAAGTTGTGGACCAGCACATAATCTAAACTGAGACTCCAATGTAGTACTGAGGGAGTGCTGCACTGTCAGAGGTGCCGACGACTTTCAGATGAGATGTTAACTGAGGCCCTGCCTGCTCTCTCAAGTGAATGTAAAAGATCTCATGGTAGTAGTTTGAAGAAGAGCAGGGGAGTTATTCCTGGTGTCCTGGGTAATATTTATCCCTCAGTCCACAAAAACATATTATCTGTTCATTATCACATCGTTGTATGTGGGAGCTTACTGTGCACAAATTGGCTCAAGAGTTTCCTACATTACAACACTGACAACACGACAATAACTTGCATTTGTATAGCATCTTTAACACGGTAAAACATCCCAGAACACTTCAGGGACAAAGGACTTCACTGGCTGCTGAACAGTCTGGCACATCCTCAGGTGGTGAAAGGCACTATAGAAATGCAAGGTCCCCTCCTTCACCTGAACTTTACAGCGTCGAGGAGAGGGATGTGATTGGTCAGTGAGCAGGAGCAGGGGCTTGTCTGGTTTCTCTTTAGGATTTTCTGTGTCTGGTGCACAAAACCCACTTAACCCCACCCCCCCTCATACCCAAACTGCTACCCCAAAACCTCCACCCCACCATCTCCCAACCCCCACACCACAACTCTCCCACCCCATCAACCCCAAACCCCCTTCTCCCAACAAACCTCCCACCAACACCTTTACATCCTCCACCCCCCCCCCAACTCACCCTCATCTCCCCAACTCCTCCTCACCACCCCCCCAACCCTCCAGACGTCCCATCCGCCATCATCTCTTTCCGTGCCCCCCACAACCCCTTTCCCCTCCCACCATCCCCCATTTGTCGAATCAAACAAGAGATCCTTCCAAACAATGTTTCTGTGAATCAGGAACCTTGTTCCGCTCTAAGGTAAACTGGATGCATCTAAGTGCCATTTCCCTGGATAAAATGGAGGGGAAATGTCTCATTGGAGGGCAGGGTTTTTGAGGCCAGGGTGGCTGACAGTGATTGAAGTGTGTGTTACTGAGTCCTATTTAAATCAGCCTGAAATTTGTTAGCATTAAGAGTGAGCCACCTGATGATAGAGTGGGAATGATTGTGAGGGTAATTCAGGAATGGAATTTAAATAATGTTGGAATATTTCACATTTGCATCTTTGCCCCAGTTGTTGTCAGCAAGTTGTTTTCCCTGCTTTTTTTTTGCAGTGTCTGATATGTACGAACAATTCGCGTTGCTGCTTCAACTGAGTTTCATTAAAATATCCAACCTTAATTTACCAAAATAGCCTTTCGGGCTCTGTTGCTATGGAGACGCTGTGATAAAACCACTCACAGCAGCTATTGAACAGTGAAATCAATTTATTTGAGCCAGAAATAGCAGGAAGCTGAGTCGTTTCGATGCTGCATTTAAAAACATGGAGAGAACAAAAAAAAAACAAGTTTAGTCACGCACCAACTTGACACCAGCAGTTCCCCACCCAGCGGAAAACTCTGCAATTCTGCTACCTTACATCTTGGAACTTTTTCTATACCATTACGCACACAGAAAGTAAGGGGCAGTCGGAACAACCTCTGAATGGCATTGGTCTTGTACCATAGTGGTTATGTTACTAGGCTAGAAATCCAGAGGCCTGGACTAATGATGTTGACATGTAAGTTTAAATGCCACTATGGTAACTGGGGAATTTAAATTCAGTTAAATAAATCTGGAATAAAAAGCTGGTGTCAGTAATGGTGACCATGTAACGACTGGATTGTCATGAAAAAACCATTTGGTTCACTAATGTCCCCTTGGGGAAGAAAATCTGCTGCCCTTACCCAGTCCGGTCGATGTGACTCCAACCCCCCAGCAATGTGGTTGACTCTTAACTCTGAAAGGGGCTAGAAAGCTATTCAGTTGTATTCAAGAAGGCAGCTCACCACCACCTTCTCAAGCCCAATTAGGGATGGGTAATAAATGCTGGCCTAGTCTGTGAATCAATTTAAAACCCTTGAGTATTTAAAAGATTAAAGGGTAATCTGATTGCAGTGTTTTAAAATGTTAAATATTTCAATAGGATAGGTATAGAGAAATGATTTTTTGTGTTGGGGGAGTGCAGAACAAAGGGGCATAAACTTAAAATTAGAGCTTGAATTAATGATGGAATAAGATTACAGTTTTATCTTGTGTGCTACTTGTTAATTTGTCTGGTTATCATGTGCCCTGTGTTGTTATTATTGAATAGGATCAGGGTGGAAACTGCAGCTCACGTATGATCTCTCTCTCTCCCTCTCCCACAGACGGAAAATCTGTCAACAGAAGATTATATGGAGAGATTTTTCACTTCAGTATTCCTAGCATCTGTGAGAAACCAAGTGTTAAAACTGAATGGACAGAGGATGGTGAGAGGTGGACTGAGGATGGTGAGAGGTGGACTGAGGATGGTGAGAGGTGGACGGAGGATGGTGAGAGGTGGACTGAGGATGGTGAGAGGTGGACGGAGGATGGTGAGGTGGACAGAGGATGGTGAGAGGTGGACTGAGGATGGTGAGAGGTGGACAGAGGATGGTGAGAGGTGGACGGAGGATGGTGAGAGGTGGACTGAGGATGGTGAGAGGTGGACGGAGGATGGTGAGAGGTGGACTGAGGATGGTGAGAGGTGGACGGAGGATGGTGAGAGGTGGACTGAGGATGGTGAGAGGTGGACGGAGGATGGTGAGAGGTGGACGGAGGATGGTGAGAGATGGACGGAGGATGGTGAGAGGTGGACTGAGGATGGTGAGAGGTGGACGGAGGATGGTGAGAGGTGGACGGAGGATGGTGAGAGATGGACGGAGGATGGTGAGAGGTGGACGGAGGATGGTGAGAGATGGACGGAGGATGGTGAGAGGTGGACGGAGGATGGTGAGAGGTGGACTGAGGATGGTGAGAGGTGGACGGAGGATGATGAGAGGTGGACGGAGGATGGTGAGAGGTGGACTGAGGATGGTGAGAGGTGGACGGAGGATGGTGAGAGGTGGACGGAGGATGGTGAGAGGTGGTGTTTCACCGGGATCAGTGCTGGCATCACTCTTCTTCACCACTTATATAAATGATTTGGACAACGGGAATTAGAAGTACAACTTCAAAATTTGTGGATGATACCAAGTTTGCGTGTATAGTTAAGACTATATAAGTTAGGACTGCCACATACGAACATACAAATTAGGAGCAGGTGTAGGCCACTCGGCCCCTCGAGCCTGCTCAGCCGTTCAATAAGTTCATGGCTGAACTGATTACTCCACATTACCACCTACCCGCGATAACCTTTCACCCCCTTGTTTATCAAGAATCTATCTACCTCTGCCTTAAAAATATTCAAAGACTCTGCTTCCACCGCCTTTTGAGGAAGAGAATTCCAGAGACTCACGACCCTCTGAGAGAAAAAAATGGATGACCCCTTATTTTTAAACAGTGACCCCTAGTTCTAGATTCTCCCACAAGGGGAAACATCCTTTCCACATCCAACCTGTCAAGACCCCTCAGGATCTTATTTGTTTCAATCAAGTCTTTATTTTATTTTTATTTAGAGATACAGCACTGAAACAGGCCCTTCGGCCCACCGAGTCTGTGCTGACCATCAACCACCCATTTACACTAATCCTACATTAATCCCATATTCTCTACCACATCCCCTCAATTCCCCTACCACCTACCTATACTAGGGGCAATTTATAATGGCCAATTTACCTATCAACCTGCAAGTCTTTGGCTGTGGGAGGAAACCAGAGCACCCGGCGAAAACCCACGCAGTCACAGGGAGAACTTGCAAACTCCACACAGGCAGTACCCAGAATCAAATGCGGGTCGCTGGAGCTGTGAGGCTGCGGTGCTAACCACTGCGGCACTGTGCCGCCCTTACTCTTCTAAATTCCAACGGATACAAGCCAAGCCTGTCCAACCTTTCCTCATAAGACAGCCCGCCCATTCCAGGTATTAGTCTATTAAACCTTCTCTGTACTGCCTCCAATGCATTTACATCCTTCCTTAAATAAGGAGACCAGTACTGTACACAGTACTCCAGATGTGGTCTCACCAAAGCCCTGTATAGCTGAAGCATAACCTCCCTACTTTTGTATTCAATTCTCCTTGCAATAAACGATAACATTCTATTAGCTTTCCTAATTACTTGCTGTACCTGCATACTAACCTTTTGTGATTCATGCACTAGGACACCCAGATCCCTCTGCATCTCAAAGCTCTGCAATCTCTCACCATTTAGATAATATGCTTCTTTTTTATTCTTCCTGCCAAAATGGAGTGTTTCACATTTTCCGACATTATCCTCCATTTGCCAGATCTTTGCCCATTCACTTAACCTGTCTGTATCCCTTTGTAGCCTCCTTACATCCTCTTCACAACTTGCTTTCCTACCTAACAAAATACAGGAAGACATTAATAAACTTGTAGAATGGGTATATAATTGGCAAATAAACTCAAATTAGATGAGTGCAAGCTAATACATTTTGGCTGGGCGGCACAGTGGCGCAGTGGTTAGC